>NW_017309621.1:0-2570 GCF_000935625.1 Nanorana parkeri
TACACAGAATCGTGTACCCTGTCACAATATATATATATTTCTTACGTGTTCCAGTTGTCTCCATCCCACCTCTTCCTCCCATTCCCTTTTATCATTAATCACTTCCTCATCTAGTTTATTTATGTGACAATTCTACTTTATGTCTGTGTGATACTACTCACATCATATTCCCTTACCCATACCTTTTTATCTTCAAAAATATAAATATGTGTCTTAACAATTAAATTATTTCCACCCCCTTCCCCCCCTTCTACACCCGTTGCCTTTTATCATTAATCTCTCCCTCTCTCTAAATTACATTATTGTGTCAATTCTACATTATATCTGTGTAATATCATTCACTTCAAATTCCCTTACCCACATCTTTTTATCTTCCAAAATATAAATGTGTTATACCAATTTATAGTTCATCTCAGCCATCTGAGAGGAAAGAGATGAGCCATGAACCAGCTGAAATATCTTTCCTTTTTGCGAATCAGGTAACACTTCTCCTAATTCCTCTTCCCATTATATTAGATATTTAGGCCCCTGTGTGTCCTCCAACTGGGACAATATTTTATATATTAAAGATAGTCTTCCTCTACATGTCTTCCCTTTCCCAAACATTTCTTCTAGGGGGTGCAATTCTGTTATTAATCTAATTGGTTTTGGCAAAGAGTGGATAAAATGCCTAAGTTGTTGGTACCTCCATTTATCCATATTAGTAGGCTGCAATGATTTACATAAACAGTGAAGTGGTTTTATTATCCCTTTTTCCATCACTTGATATAATAACCATTCCTCTTCTCCTGCCCATATCTTATAATGGGGGTCTATCAGCACAGGAATAAAATATTAGTGTTATTCTAATGATGTTGGTCACACTGGATTCATTGGCCATTTAGAAACTTCTATTGCAGTTATAAGGTCATGGTTTAACTGTGATCCCAAACTCTGAGCAATATCTTGCTATCCCTGGTACAATCATTGTAAGGGTAGCTTACGTTGGTTGTGCCTACTTCTGTTGTTACCTTTCCACTCCAAGGTACCTGCTTCGATTCACTAGCACAATTTTTGGAATAAGTGTCTCTCACACTCATGATTACACTGTTTCTAGCCATAAACCTAGTGCCTTTGCCCGAGTATCCCAAAGTTGCCACCCCCTCAAAACCCATAGGAATACATTTTGTGCCAGAAAAGTTAATGCATAGTAAACTTCTGGGACTGCTAGGAGCTGCGGTCAGTTTTCCTGATTTCCCCAGACTGCATCACAATTTTTTTATTTTTTGGCCTCATCATTTTTTCAGGCAGAGCTGCCAGAAGCTTCCCAAACCATTCAGCACAAGTTTTCATAATTCACCGCTAGTATTCCCATTGGGTTTAATGGGGTTTCTAGATTGAAATTAAACTTCAGAAGCGTGCAAATTAAGTTTGACTGAGCCACCACCGATGAAACTTTTCAGAAATTCACTCATCTCTAATCATTACATCATTTCTAAAAAAAATAACCAAATACAGTCAATCCATGAAAAAATAGGATTTTTTGTATTCACCATAAAATCTTTTTCTCCGAGTTTATTAAAGGACACAGCTCAATCTTCATTTAGCGGAAGGGTTATACCGCCACCTACAGAAATAGGACACTAGGCAGAAAAAAGCAACAAAGCACAGTCCTGGGAGTGGCCCCTGCTGGTGGCTCAACCCCCCCATTTGTTAGAGGCAGCTCAGGTATTTACAAAGCAGTAGAGAAAAAAAGAGACATAATGTGTAGCACAATTGTCGTTTTCACGCGCTGGCGCATCTGACGCATATTTATGTTTATATGTGCGTAAACGTGGGGGACTTAAAAGATTTTGTTTTGTTTTTTTTAAATCGCTTCTATTATAAAGCCGACAGTCGGCTTTACAAGTTTAAACAGAGTCCCACTGGCAAAAGCCACTGGGAGTCTGTTTAACCACTTCAAGACCAGGTGTTTAGACCCCCTTCCTGGCCAGGCCATTTTTCAGTGTTCAGCGCTGCAGTACTTTGACTGACGTTTATTCCGTCATGCAACGCTGTACTGAAATGAATTTTATACCATTTTTTGGGGACAGATAGAGCTTTATTTTGGTGGTATTTAATCACCACTGGGGTTTTTATTTTTTATTATAATTAGGAAAAATTACAGAACATTTTTAAAAAACGGCAATTTCCCGCTCGCGCCAAGCAGCGTGCGCGAGGGGGCGTGTCTGAGCGGACGTGTCAAGCTTTAAAATTGCGCGCACCCGCGAAATCGCAGAAAACTACCATACCCAAAATTGGCCATAGGCGACACTTTAAAAGCTTTTACCGCTCATCAGTTTAGTGTTATCAGTGATTGATGGCCCTAGACTTATTGCTCTCACTGCGACGTTCGCGGCGATATGTAACATGTGCGGCGTAATGGGCGCAATCGTCGTTTTTGCACGTATGCGCCCCCGATGCATGTTTGCATGCGTATATGTATGGGTGGGGACTTAAAAATTTGTTTTGTTTTTTTATTCTTTTTTATGTGTAACTTTACATTTTTTTTGGGGGGGGGGAACTTACATTTTTTTTTCCTTTTTTTTTTT
>NW_017309621.1:6438-30817 GCF_000935625.1 Nanorana parkeri
GGCGCGGAGGGGGGAAACCGATCGGCACCCCATACACGCGATCCGCCGGCTCTACAGCCGGCGGATCGCTTGTATGGTAACAGGCATCGCTGCCTGTTTTTAAATTCCGGCCGTTTCCCGCTCGCGCGCGCAAGGGGGCGTGTCTGAGCGGACGTCTAAAGACGCCCGCTCAGATCTAGAGAGCTCCGGGCCGGGCGTTTTTCTACTACGGCTGGCCCGGAAGCAGTTAAACAGCCCCGATGCTAGCGACATACACTGTACGTCGTCAGTCGTGAAGGGGTTAAAGCTAACAAGGCCGACTCCCTTCTAGCGATTAAACTTTGCACTTTAGACCCGACTTTGGACAACTCCATAAGGGAGGGAGCTATGTTCTTCAATGAACAGAGAGGAAAGGATTTTACGGTGAAAAAAAACCATCCTATTTTCTGTTCCATTCATTGAAGGACACAGCGGAATCTTCGTTTAATGGAAGGGACGTCCCAAAACAATGAGAACCGAGGTGTTCTGCCATTGGCCCAAAACCAATTGCAGTGCAGAGAATGTATGTCCAGTAGGCCTCTCAAGAGTGCATCATGCAGTGCCTCCAGACATTTTCCTCCCAGTCGGAGGACACAAGCCAGTTACTTCTACCTTCTCTTGTTCCAGCCTTTATTTACCTCCACTGCCATGCTTTTCTAGGATCCAAAGGCATGCCATGGCTTCTTCAATCTGTTTTCCTTTAATTTCGAACTTTCAGCCCACCATTTCCCTACTGACCATTCCAAAGTTGCATCTTTGATTTCACTCCTCTCTGGTGACCCCTTAGCTTGGGCCTTCATACTTATCCAGGATGGAGAACATTCAACGAGCTTGGCATGGCCTCATCTGCTGCTGGATCAAGAAGGCATAACTGTAGGCCAATGCACAGTCCAGTTTCAGACCATGGCATCTGAACTTGCTTGAAACAATGACTAATACCTTTCTTCAAGGCTTCTCAAATGGGCATTAAAGATAAACTCGCCAGAAGGTCCATTTACACTGCCCTGGATGATTTAATTGCTCTCTGTATCCAAATTGAAGTCCTCTTCCAGGAGCAAGCTCTGGAAAGATCTAGATCACGTTGCCTTCCAGCATGCCATTCAGCTCCCATCTTCCAGAAAGCTCCTGAACAACCCACCTTGTCTTCAATTGATGTATTGGAAGATTCCTTGCAATTCAGGTAAACACGTCCTACTCTGGAGAAGCTCACTCATGGCCTGAATCTCAGGCAATGCCACTACTATGGTGCCAATTCCTGGGCTTTGTACGCTTATCAAGTCTCTGCATGTGTGGACTTGGGGGTAATCGGGAGCAATCACTGGCTTCCAAGATAGGCATACCTCTTTCAGTCTCTATGGTCAATGCCTCTACCTTGCCCATAGGCCCTATTCACTTCTGAACCTCCTCAGTATCTATGCACATTGGAGTTCTGCATCGTGAGGAAATCTCCTTCCTGGTTCTTCCTAAGTCCACTAGTCCCATCGTTCTCTGCCTCACCTGGTTGCTAAAACAATTCGCCCCATCTAGACTGTAACTCTGATCAGGTGTTGTTTTTTCGGGGGTCTCACTATCACCAGACTTATCTTCCCAAGGTGCTACTGCCTCCTTTTGTACACCTGGCTGGAACTACCACTTCTCCCATCAGTCTTTTCAAGATTTGTTTAGCAAAAAGGATTGTCCTATCATATCCTGACCACCACTTGACTCCAGTTTTCACATATTCCCCTTTGTGGAGTCCAACCACCATCTCAGACTTCTCAAATGCGCACATGACTCCGGGTGGAACTGCAGAGCACTCTGTTACTTTAAGCAGTAGGGATGAATGAATGTGACACTTAGCTTGACAACATGTAGTGGAAGGATGGTCCAAGTTTAATAGCACTCTGGATGGAGAGCATGATAGATAAATCTGTATGTGCAGAGAAGCATCCTGTAAGCTGTACAAGCGAGGGATAATCTTCAGACAGTGCTGTAGACCATCAATGCACAGATGATCTGGACGATTGCCAAGAGCTGATGCCGTCAGAAGTACAGCAGGAGGAATACGAGCAAGGGAGCAGGACTCTGTCAACAACCCAGCATGGATGGATGGCTAGTCTGAGCAGTAGCCTGTCGACTGAGAGTATGATACTAGAGGACAGTTGAGTGGAATGGAGAGCAGGTTACAGTGAGGACGTGTGGGGAAGGTATTGCCCGGCGTCTTCACTTTGCAGCAACGCCGATCAATTGAATCTGGCGCCTTAAGCCAGGTAAGAGGGAGGAGCCGAATGACGCCGCAGAGGAGAAGGCGGCGCCACCCACAGAGACCGGGCCGGAGGAAAGGTGAGTATGTTACAGCCAGAGCCAGGATCATGCACGGAGAACAGGAACCACAGCAAAGCACTTGGTAGATCAGAACACAGGCAAGGGTAGAGACTGCATGAACAAGCTGATGGTTAGAGTACTGGTGTTGCATCATCACTCTGAGACAGGAATTTGTCAGAGGTGTGCTAGTAGTTGCAGAATGATGATGTTTTTGGGTTTGGTCATAAGAGGGCACCAAAGAGGAACAAAGTGTCAGACACAATGCATCAGAAGACAGGCTTTAGGCAACTGCACAAGGAAGGGTAAGAAACCCTGACAATCACCTTCTGCCTCTACCAGTTTCCACAAAGAAAAATCTAATTCTCCCATTGGGGGCAGCTTTTTCTTTGTGGAAAAGAAAGATTGAACGCTTCCTCTTGGACAGTTAGAGGGAGAAGGAAACCTACCATAGCAGACATGAAATACTTGGATTGCACATAGATTGAACATGCCTTGAACACGGGGGCGTCCAGACGCTGGTTGTCACCCGGAGCAGTTACTGGGTGACACCCCGTTGTAACGTCATCAGGCGATCCTATTGATACCTGCCGGCGGCCATCTTGGTGATAGATGCCGGCAGAGAAAGGAGGGGTCAGTCAACCAGCGGGATAAGGTATGCCGCCGGGTCCCCTCCTCTCTCCCGAAAATGTCGGGCTCTTGGTCCATGATCGAGTGCCCCGACTTTTCAGAAGGGGTGACACCAAAATGACTGCCAGTCATTTTGGTGTCAGCCCTCCAATGGTGTCACCGGGTGTGGGCCGCACCCCCCACACCCTCCTCGTGACGCCACTTCCTGAACATACTCACTGAAGTCCTTACAAAGAGAATTGTTAGGAAAGCAAGGAAGTGAGCTTTTGTGTGAGCAGGTGATGTGGAATCCCCTGGGACTCGGAGACAAAGCACTGGTTGGTTCTTACCAGAGCGCCTGATGGTGTAGATGGATTTTATATGCAGTTTATATCAAGCAGTCACTATGACTGCTTGATAAATTAACTTTTTTTTAATTTTTGGCTATTATTAGGCTGCTCCAAACTTAGGAACAGCTAATAATAACCTTAGAGGCTGATCCTGACAGCATGTCAGATTCAGATCTCACTAAAGGTCTTTGATCGTGCCTAGACGATCAGAAATGATACATTTCAAGCACAGAGATACATTGTATCTCTTGTATCTCTTTGCTTGAGATGTATCACATAGCTTCATAAACATCTGCCAGTCTATGGAACTGTCAAAACAAATAGCAGGGAGGTGAGTCACTCTGCTGCCTCTCTGCTATTTTCAGCTGTCAAATACTGGATCACTACTTAGCGCTCCCGTACAGTAATACCTTGGTTTAAGAGCATAATTCGTTCCGGAAGCATGCTTGTAATCCAAAGCGCTTGTATATCAAAGTGAATTTCCCCATAGGAAATAATGGAAATTCAGATGATTCGTTCTACAACCCAAAAATATTCATATAAAAATGATTACAATACAGTACTGTAATATAATACTGTATAAAAGATAAAGAAAAATAAACCAATTACCGGTACCTCCGTGGCTGGTGTGAGGGGGACAAGAGAGAGGAGGATTATTGTGTAGGATGACTTTCACTATCACTAATGGAATCACTGCTATCTCTTGACTCAATGGAATCTTTTTTATTTTGTGAAACCTTAACAAGGAATCTTTCCAATGTGACATTCTTTTATTAATGAAAGAAATAAGCTTTTACAAAAGCTTAACTATTTCATCAATGAATGCATCAATACTGAGGCATTCATTAATGACTGGTACCCGCTGAGAATCAGCAGTTACCGGCATTACAGAGCCTGATATAACTCGTCACAGTGTACGTGGCCAGTCATATAGGCACAAAGTGCCGGGACGTACAGTGTACGTCTCCCGTCAGGAAGGGGTTAATATACCTTGCTTCTTAGTCACTTCCTGTAACATACTCACCTTCCCTTCGGTCTCCATCCAATGCTCCGCCTCCTCAGATGCGGCATCATCCAGCCCCTCCTGCATACCTGGCTTAAGACGACAGATTCAATTGCCCGGCCTCAGTTCAATGTATAGATGCCGGGCAATACTTACATGCACCTCGTCCTCACTGTGACCGCTCCACAACCTCTACTGAAGTTCTCCTCTCCTGGGCTGACAAGTGCTGCTGCTCTCCTCAGCCATCCTCACTCTGTCAGATGCTGGCTGCTTTCCTTGCATCTTCCATTCCCAAAAGCTTCCCAGCTGATCCTGTGAATACTCTCCTTTGCTGCAGACAGATCCATATGCACTAATCATCTTCACCTGTGCAGCTGACAGCTCTCTCTCTCTCTACTCTACAGCATTCATCTCTACTATCCTCCTGTGATCATCTAAGTGAATCTGCACTTTAGACTGAAAACAACTCATGAGTTCAAACCCCTGTACTGCCTTCACAATCGCAAGTATAAATAATGATTGACTGATAACTAATTGTACTGGGATTTCACTGCTATTTCATGCTGATTCCTGAGCTGGTGTACACTGTCTCCTTTCGGTATAATACCCTTGCTTATATAGAGAATCTGCTTCATTTGAGTGACATACTATGCTATTGACTTTCCTCATCCGCAGCTGTGATCCTTAAACTCACACATTCTGAGCATAATATTACACTTTCTGCCTTCTTGGGTTTGCCAGTGCTGCTTGAACGCTTCTGCATTCTCCCTCTCCTGTGCGAAAAGGTAGTCTTTGCATGTCAAGGTGGGTGAACCTGGGGGTCGCAACCTGGGGCCAACACGCAGCTAAGTCCAAACTTTTGTTAATTACTAATAACTGGTGATCCTAATAGAAATATGATAATTTCCTGTGCACTGAACTGAAAACTCAAACAATGTTATCAGCTTCTCCAGCTACCTTCTGTGTACCACAAAACAACGCTGCTATATGTAATGAAGGTGAGGAAAAGGGGAAAGGGTGCTTGTAGCCCAAATCAGGTGAACAGACTAGGATGAAATTCTGCACATAGTGACACATGAGGAGTTAATCACTGGGTGACGTACAATGTATTTCCACCTTCACAACCAAATAGGTATAAAACCTATTTTATATTTATAAAATGTTCAAATTCACAAAGCGTAAAATAAAAAAATACTTATTGCAGTTTAAATTGCTTTTACTTAGGTTGGGGTGAACATTACCACTTGCTTCTCCTTCATTGTAATGTTAGGAGGGGTTGTGAGAGGTAAGGGGTTTGCACATTATGATTTGTAGAGTAGATTTGAACACTGCCTGCCCTAACAAAGGGTTAAAGGATTAAAAGCCTGGCTTTTGCATCCAAATGAGACAAACACAATCCTCAAATTTCAGTCCTAAGTCTTCCTATAAGGACAGATCACTGTGAAGGTGCTCAGGAATAAACCTAGAATTAAGCTAGGGCCCTTTGAGTTCAGGAAAACTTGAAATATATACCCAAAATTAAAACTAAAGGGGACCATCTGGTTCAAACCTTAACAGATATTGCTTGCCTGGCTTTTGCATCCAAATGAGACAAACACAATCCTCAAATTTCAGTCCTAAGTCTTCCTATAAGGACAGATCACTGTGAAGGTGCTCAGGAATAAACCTAGAATTAAGCTAGGGCCCTTTGAGTTCAGGAAAACTTGAAATATATACCCAAAATTAAAACTAAAGGGGACCATCTGGTTCAAACCTTAACAGATATTGCTTGAACGTTTCGGGACTTACATATGACCCATACTGTATACTGACCCATACCATGTCGATTCGTCTAGGACAGATCGGGACAAATCACATCAGACTCACCTAATTCACGATTACTTATCTAAATTACGTCTCTCTAAATTGGCCCAAGATACACTTGCTTCTTTTCATACACCCATACCTGATCAAGAGATTAGCTTTGCCATATCTACTTCTGCCTCTGGTAAAAGTATGGGGCCGGATGGCTTCATCCTGAAATATTACAAAACGTTTTAAGCTCCCTTGCTCCCATATGTCCGTTCATATTTGAATACTTTCTTTGCAGGTACTCTTCCCCTGCCCGACACTCTTCACGCACACATATCAATTTTTCCCAAGCCAGGTAAGGATCCCACCTGTTGTGGTAGTTATTGTCCTATTTCATTATTGTCCTACATCAAATTGTTTGCCAACGTTATTGCCCACAGATTGAATTCTCTTATGCCTGATTTGGTCTCCTCTCATCAGACAGGGTTCATACCGGGTAGAGAGGCTAGGAACAACACCCAGAGGGTGGTTTCATTGATACACTACGCACCCACTAACCTGAGCTCCACTCTGCTTCTTTCAACTGATCCTGATAAAGCTTTTAATATGGTGAACTGGAAATATCTGTTTCTCACTCTCTCTTATTTTGGCTTTGGCTCCCGTCTGATCAACTCGATTAAATCTTTATACTCTGCTCTCTCCCCTTACTTTCAACTGTTTAATGGGACCAGACAGGGATGCCCTCTTTCACCCCTCTTATTTGCCCTCTCTCTTGAACCTTTCCGTATGTCCATACGATTACCAAACTTATTAAAAGATTTAGTGTGATTTGGCCATATTTCCAATTTTAAAATCAACGTAAGTAAATCTGAAATTCTCAATGTTTCCCTTCCCTCAACAGCAGTACAGTCCCTCAAATCATCCTTTCCATTCCATTGGCAACCGCACAGTATAAGGTACTTGGGTATACAGCTGACCTCTCACTACTTCAACTTATACGTTAGTATTTATATACCCCTACTTAATAACATCAGAACCGACTTGGTTAGATGGCATAATAATAGACTTTTACTCTCATGGCTGGGGTGCATAAATTCCGTTAAAATTAATATATTACCTCAAGTTCTTTTTCTATTTTAGGCACTTCCTATTTCCCTCCCACCAACCTATTTTAAAACCCTTCAAAAAAGTGTTTTTTTTCACTTCATTGAGAACTAGGGCAAGAGTCGCCCATCGCATACCTATTAGTGCCAGATCACACGGTGGCTTGGCACTTCCATATTTCATGTTGTATTATCGAGCGGTTATATTAAATAGGATACATGATTGGAAGTATCATGAAGGTACTAAGCAACGGGTGTTTTTAGAAAATCTCATTCTGAATTGAGAAAGCTGGTTGGATGACCAGTGAAACGTCTTCAAGAAAAATACAGAAAGTCCAGTTGCCTTGACTTATTTTTGACAAATATACCGTGTTCCATATGATTAAAACAGTGTGCAAATAGCAGATCCAAAAGTGCTTAAACAGTAGACCTTCATCCAGGGTACGGAGACATGGAGAGTTAGCTGCCTTGCAGACTCGTCATGAGTGTTGATCCTTATTTTCATCTTTTTAAGTGTGAGTAGTTTTTTAATAAAGGAACGTTTTTATCTTACATGTTTTTTTTAATACTTTTTCAACAAAATGGCCGTGATGACATGCTGATGCATACTTCCGGGGGAGCGATCGAAGTTGAGAGATTGCCTTGAGATTGGAGTAGTTGGAGATCCTCGAAACGAAGTGAGATCTATTTGTAGGTCTAATATTAAGGTGAGCAGCCCTCTGAGAGGGGTGAACACTGGGGTGGCAGCAGGAACTGTTGCACCGACTTTTATAAGAACTTTCACTGTGGATGAATTAAGAGTGTGGAGCACTTGGGACATTTAAGCACTTGTGGATCAGCTATTTGCACACTGTTTTAATCAATTGGAACACAGGAATATATTGTTGGACATTATATATGGACATTGTCTAGTATCATATCACCAGAGGAAATAATATGGTGTGAATGTCATATTTGAAGGCTGTTGTTTTATAACACATATTGGTACATCACATAGTATTTATATATTGACTTATTTATTTATTTAGAAGCGCAGCACATCAATTATGAAAATATTGTAATTCTTGAATATTGTTGTAATTTTGCAATATTTTTGAATAATGTTATAGTTTTTAATGTTTTTGATTATTTTTGAACATTGTAATTTTTGAACATTGATGTAATTTTAAATATTTTTGAATATTGGTGTAATTTTTGAATATTTTTAAATATTGTTGCATTTTGTCATTTTTTTATATTTTCGAATATTGTAATTCTCAAAATATATTTTAATACTGTATTTTTTGAATATTTGTAAATATTAGCATTTTAAAAATATTTTTGAATGTTGTAATTTTTGAATATTTTTTAATATTGTAATGTTAAATATTTTTATACTTTAATATTTTTTGAATGTTTGTTTTTTAATCTTTTACATTTTTTTGACTTTTTGATTATTTTTCTAATTTAAAATGTTTAAAACATTTTTAATAGTGTAACTTTTTAATATTTAGAATTTTTGATTTTTTTTAATGTTTTTTATATTTTGTTCATTTTTAAATATTTTTGAATAATGTAATTTTTTTATTATTTTGAGTATTTTTGTAAATGTTTAATATTTTTAAATATTGTAATTTAAAAAAAAGCCATACACACTTGACTCCTCCCAGTATCTGGGGCTATTTCCCTTCCAAGCACTTCCTTGCACGCACATTTCTTCACCATGCATTGCAGCTCACTGCACTATTCTCCATGTACATACATCTTTTCATGTATTGGCCATACCCTTCTAATAGGGTTGTGTAACATGAATGAGCAGCAGTGTATAGAAACGTGTAATATACAGTAGTGCCCTCTAGTGGAAATACACTGCATTAACATCACTTTCTGTTTCTGTAATGTTCAGCAGTGCCCTGCACTGACAGAAAGGAACAGAGAGAAAGCTGCTGTTTGCGGTATGCTAAGACGCCGCAGCTGAAGCGAATCCCGACAATTATGTCTGGATCCGCCCAGCTGCCTGACTGACAGCTGGCTCTGCCTATCTAGAGGCAGAGCCAGCTGTACCCGCCCCCTCCCCCGTTCCGGCAGTCAGTGCTGGCGGATCGGAGCGGGGAGGGGGAAATCCAGCCCCTCCCCTGTCACGGCAGAGAGCCGTGACAGGATCAAGAGGTGAGCGAACGCCGGTATGTGTTCGATCACCTCCCGATCTACTGAGCCAACCTGTGACAGTCTCATTGTCACAGGTCGGCTAGAACTATGAGGTGAGTGAAAAGCACTCACCTCATAGTTCTCCTTTAGGGCCTGTTCACACGACATCCGTTTTCTGTGCTGACCTGATCCGTACGCTCCTGCACTAAAAATGCATCCCAATGTATCACTGTGTGTTTTATGTGCTACAGTTCTCACGTGCGCAGTCCGTTCAGGTTACGACAAAAATACTGCATGTCACATTTTGTACGGTCAGGAAACGGTCCGGAAATGCAAAACGCATCAAAAACGCACTGCAGCTAACATACTGACAGCCCCACTCCAGCAGAATTTTTTTTTTTTACTGGAACGTATAAAAAACGTGGCAAAACACATAGCACCGCGTCTGCTGATCCGCACCTGATCCGGACCTCATCAGGACCTGTTCGAACGCTCTGCAAAACGCTCAAACACCGAAATCCCATTATTTCCTATGGGTATGGTTCACACCTGGGCGTATTACAGGCCGTATGAATGCGCTACAAAACGCCCTACGCCCAAAGAAGTACAGGAGCTTCTTTGGGGCATTTTTGTCGCGCGTTTCCATTGGGATACAGCCAAGTAGCCCTTGGAAACGCGCATATATTCAATATGCATAGGTGTGAACCCAGCCTTAAGTTTTTAGTAGCGAGAAGTATCGCAACCCAGTTGTGGATTTCCTTTCATCATTAATTCCGATTGTGTGGACTGTTTAGTCATTCCTATTGTATGGTCATGGCTATATAAAGTAATATGGTCAAGCAAACCAGATTATCTCTTACCCTGTTATTGCTAGTCTAAAGGTAATTTCTTAAAGGAGAACTATGAGGTGAGTGCTTTTCACTCATCCTTGTAGTTCTAGCCGAATTATGACAATAAAACTGTCACAGGTCGGCTCAGTAGATCGGGAGGTGAGCGAATACATACCGGCGTTCGCTCACTTCTCGATCCTGTCACGGCAGAGGGACTGGATTCCCCCCCTCCCCGCTCCGATCCTCCAGCGCTGACTGGCGGAACGGACGGGGGAGGGGGCGGGTACAGTGTCCTAGTTTGACGCTAGTTTGTGTCCTCCCGTTACCCTTAGGTGAACTATGAGGAAAAGACCTGACCCCATAGTTCTCCTTTAATTCCACTATTTCAAAACTGTTATAACTTTACAGTGGGACTAAAGAAGGGTTCAAACTGAAGCAATACTCGATATAGGAGCCTCTGGGAACTTTACTGATTTGGCGACTGTAAATCAAAACAAAATTTCAATAATTGAAAAGCTCTCCCATCAAACACAACCACTTATGGTAGTCACAGACAACAATCATGTGGAATTCATATCTTTTGATGCTATTCCCTCACCTCTCTTCCCAATCATTTTAGGACTGCCATAACTTACATTACATAAGCCCAGTTGCTAGCCTACCCTGACAGATTTGCAGATTTCCACTACTGAGACACCAGAAACTTATCAAGATTTTGCTGACGTGTTCAGCAAAAAGATGGCAAAATAATTGCTACTTCACTGGCCATATGATTGCCCCTTAGATTTAATTCCAGGCAGTACTATACCCTTGTAAGGGGTCCAGCGGTCAGCATTCTGGCCGGCCACGTTCCACGGTGGAATGCACCAGTAGGGGGAGCACTTCAACCACTCCTCCTCCCTAGAACACTGTGCGCTGCGTTCCACGGTGGAACGCGGAAGTTGCACAGACTTCCCGACGGCCACCTGCGCATTTGCGGGCTATTTAAACACTAAGGCGAGGCCAGCAGGGCGTTCCACTATTGCGGACCAAGCACCCTGCAGCCCCCTGGAGCCTTACTTACCTCGACCCCAAATCTGGCACCACTCTCTCCAGTTGAACGCTGACGCTGGGACATCCCACCCCACGGCCCTGGGGTGAAGCACTACGCAGAACCTTCTCAATCGCAAGTACTCTGTACCTTTGGGGTTATACACCTGCAGCAGGATCATCTACCATTGTGCTAGTGCTTTGACTTACTATAGTGCTGAAAGACTATTGCTCATCTTGGCATAGACTCAAGTTATGGTTTACTTTCTTACATTTTCCTTTGAAAAGTTGATGTTGGACTACCGTTCCCCTCAGACCCCACATATCTACTGAATTTACTATTCACACTTCCCCAACCTAAACGTGGGCTATGAAGCAATAGCCACAGCTGGGCACAATTTACACAACAGCGTATGATGCTAGAATCCCTAACTCTCCATGAAAGTCTGAGAGTGACGCCTGGGATTCAAGTCTGAATAGCCGCTACTACAAACGATCCAAACCACCTCCGCAGCTGCGATTCTACCCAGACCCTATTCGGGAGGCCTGACAACCCTTCGGTCGGATTTACCCATTATCCCAACCAGAACTTAACCATCTAAGAGAATACCTGGATGAAAACTTAAAGAAAGGTTTTATCAGACCTTCCACTTCTCCTGCTGGAGCTGGAATGTTTTTTGTCCGGAACAACGATAACAGTTTTAGACCTATTATTGACTACAGGCAACTGATTCAAAAACACTGATTCCAAACATAACTACAAGGCATCCCAAAACAAATAATTTCCAATCACGGGACACAGTCCGTATTCACATTCTGGAGATCTCTTTGCAAGAAACTACAAATTGATCATTGTCTCTCAAGTGCCTCATCCACAAACAAATGGACAAACTGAAAGATTAAACCACTGTCTTGAGCAATACTTACGATGTTACTGCACTCATCTTCAAGATGATTGGTGGAATTTACTTTCTTTCTCCTACGACAACACTCTTAGTGCTTCTAAAGATCAGATTTTTCTCCTGCTATGGGTTCCATCCCAATCTTTCATATCAATCAACAATCCAGCAGCCGAGGATTACACTCAACGCTTGCATAACATTTCTAACCAACTAAAAACCAATCTTACAAAAGCTTAAGCTAGGCACAACTTTCACTACGACCTGAATTACCTATCTCCTGTCTTTGCTCCCTTATCCTGAACCCTGTGCTGCCATCGTTAACCACACACTACTCAGCTCCCAAGCAAACACCTCCACTCAGGTCAACCCACACTGCACAGAGTAAAGAGGATCACCTGCTAAACAACTGCGAACTGGATGGGACGTTCTGAATCCATTCCTCATTCAATCCATGACTACTGATGCTCTTAACTGCAAGTACTTTATAGCCTACTATACTTGTCTATCCCTTTGTGTTAATTCCTTCGATTTTCCTTGGATTGGATGTCTGTTCAGTTTTGTATTGCTGTAGTTGCAAGGTTACAGCCGTAGTTGAGGCCCAGTGACACATGCATACTTGTGCGTTACATAAAGTCATATCAGAAGATAAGAGATAGCTATTATATAGTATAGTGTTACATTACTCCTAAGTTACTTTAGAGTACTGTTTCCAAAGATCATACACATCTATCTGAATTTGGCTAGAGCAGGGGCCAGCAACCTTAAACACTCAAAGAGCCATTTGGACCCGTTTCCCACAGAAAAGAAAACACTGGGAGCCACAAAACCCTTTTGACATCTAAATGAAGATAACACTGCATATATCGTTTTTTACCTTTTATGCTAATCCTCTGGGCTTAGTAACGCTCTGGGCTTAGTAACACACTGGACTCTGGGCTTACCTGAGACCCCGCAGAGCCCCCCTGAGAGTAACCCTGCAGAGCACACCATAGATCCTGCACAGCCCATCTGAGACTCTCTATGGTGGGCTCTGCAGGGCCTCAGGTGGGCTGGTCGCCGGGGTCCCTTTCCCTGTACCTCCACCCCCTTCCGTCACCTCTGCCATGCCGCCCCTGGTACAGTTGATACTCATGTAAGAGGCCCCCCAGGCTGCCCAGACCCCTTACATGGGTGGCATTCCAGACCCACATTCCAGACCCCCCTGATGGCGGTGTTTTATCAAAGTTTGTGACTACTTTACAATGTGTGACCGGTGACGTGGTCACACATTTTAATGTAACCCCGCCCAGTTTTTTAGCGGAGGAATGTGTGTCCGCCAATAGGTCAAGCATTCCAACGTTTTCTCAGCTGTTCGATTGCAGATCGGCATCGCAAATCGTATGTCACATTCCACCCCACTCACAAAGTCGGATAGAAGTGACATTTCAGGACCGATCAGCTGTTTCAGGGCAGATCAGTTCTCCTGCACATATGTTTTGCAATGCTGATCTGCCCTGGAAAACCCAGCATCCCAGCCAGACGCTGTGCACTGCAGGGGGCGGGGCATGTGACACACAGTTCTCCTCTCCCACCGCCTGTTACTAGGGACGCGGCCGGGAGAGGAGGTGAGTCACAGGACCTGTAATCTAAAATAACTTGCGCTAATGGAATTGATAAAAGTGGGTAGATAGGGTTTACAATTTGAAATTAATATTAATATTGATATGACCATAAGGTTAAAATTCCATAAAAAATTCCTAAAACCACAGGGTAGGGAGAAAAGCTGCTGAACTCAGGCTAAAAGCCTCCAGAATTATAATGTAACGAAATGTACAGCGCTAAATGCCCTTCAGGAAATTATAATCCTTATTAAAAAACAATAAGGATCAGAGTGATGTCACCTCCGTGTCAAGCAATCATGAAAAGGTGTATGTATATAATAAATAATTGTGTAACAGGTTATAAATTGTGTCAACAGTTGTCATAAAAACGTGTCATAAATTATCTTATTATATAAATAAATAAATCGAAATCTACAAAAACCATGTGTCATATATGTGAAAAAATAAAAATTATCTCATTATAAACCAGTCCGTGTTGTTTTCTTCCGAAAGATATAAAAAATGCGAACTTATACTAATTTTATAGGAATGTACTTAAAGTTTTTTGACTTTCTTAGAGTTCTCGGATCTTCAACACAAGAAGCCCCCAAAAATGATGAAAATAAAAAACTAAAAATAGAAACACTCATAAAAAATGTTAAAAAACAAGAGATGTTCAGTGTTGTGAAGTCTCCAACGAAAAACACCAAAAAAAGGAAAAAACAGGCAGATCCTCCCCTATAGGGGATACACTCACCAGATCCCTGATGATCGAAAGCCTATATTCTTATCCCGTGGAGGTCAAAGATGTATATCCTCTTCCCTCGTTTAGTGGAAGCCTCAGGCTCCAGACCTGCTTGTTGCTCCGAGATGAAGGAATTTAAATCTTTTCTGTTCGATCTCTCCATGTAGTAGTGGCAACCAGGACAGATAGGCAGGGTATCCAAATCGGCAGGCAAGTTCGTAGTCTAGACGTAATAGCAGATCAGGGCAGGCAGCAATACAATCGAGGTCGAGTAACAAAGCCAAGGCTCAAAATACTACGAAGTCATACAAATGGTAGGTAACGAAGGCTAGGGACTACTAGAGTCCCTAGGCGCTCTGCAATAACCAAGCCGACCAAGGTCGAGTAACCAAGTAACCATCGGAGATCACAGTTTTTTTTACTGCAGGGCAGCCAGGTTTTACGTATACTGTCATAAAGTACTATTGCTAATGCAACCAACCCGCCCCCCTGAAAAAAATAAAAACTAAATAAAACATACAATTAAAGTACATACAAAAACAAGTTTAAATTTGTAAATACATACATTGACATATGTGCTTGTGTTAAGATCCAGTAAGATAAATGTGTGAGGTTTAATTTGTGTACAAATCTTTTTCCCATTGATTTGATTTTCAATTGTTGCGTTGCTAGCGCTGGTAAAAAAACCCAAATCAAACCATATATTTTCTGAAAGCACAGGCCCAGTAGAATAAAAAGATGGTGCTACTAAATTAAAGGCCCTGCGATAATTGCGCAAATGTTTCTCAAATTCATATTAAACTGATAAAAATAGACAATTCAGTTGATAAAGCACACTAAAATCAGTATTAGTGCACAAAAAAAAATATTTTCTGACTAAATCTAAAAGATAAAACTGTATTGAGCTAATAAATAACAAATGTTTGCAAATTTGAAATTGCGCCTTTTTGCAAAAAGGTCAAAAAATAAAGGACTGCAAATGTTAAAAATCGTTTTTGCGCTGTGTTGGTGTTTGTGATACAATGATACAGGCGTACATTTAATTGCAACACAAGGTATTACAACGCATGGCAATGTGTCACAAAGCTTTGCCATGTGCTGCCACAGTTAAATAAAACATTTTTAAAAAGAAAACAAATCATGCACTGCGATGCGCTCTAACAACGCACTGCAGCGCATGTGTATGGCGCACACAACACAATATGGTGCACGTGTATGTTATCTGATTCTCAATGGGGAATTATGTGTGTGGGGGGAGGGGGGTTGTGCTTTTTTTAATTAGTTATTTTTTATTTATTTATTTTACTGTTGGCGGGCTTTGGGGAAATATTAGGGTCTAAACAGACCTCTGACATTTCCCTTTTGAAATAGAAAAAGAAATTGAGGACACTGAGTCCTCATTTCTTTTTCTGCAGCATCAGCACTCAATGAATGGTACAGAGGCTTCCCATTCATTCAGAAACTGGTGATAGTAAGACTGATCTGTGAAAATACACATCAGCCCTGCTGACTGTTTACACTGGCAGATTGGCTCTCCAAGTGTATCCAATGGGGCTCTGCTGTCAACTGACAGCTGTCCCTGCACTTTAACAGAAGCCCCTGATAAACATAATGCAGAGGACAGCTTTCATACAGACACGAAAGTCCTATTGATTACACTGGGAGAGCCGATCTCCCAGTGTAATCTGTAGTGCTAAAGCTGCCCATACACGGTTAGCATTTTCGGCCGATTCACAGTAAGTGGAAAGAATTATAACAGTGGCTGGCGCTTCTAACTTTACAAAAGGCAATTACCGTACTCAATCGACTTTTCTTGAAGGAGCCAGGGCAAATACTGTTGGCTTAAATAGTGATTACAGTAAATCAGTTTCAGTCCAAACCTGAGCTCCTGCGAACACAAAAGGAAGCTCCTTCTGCTGCCACCCAATACTATGAGCTCATTAACCTTATATGGCCACATAGCTATAATTGGCAAATCACATTAACAATGTCATTGGTCTGGACTGGAGCTCATCACTAATGGATACCTTAGTTCCTAGATGGAAGAACGGATTTTGGTTATCATTATGTTAATTACATTCTGTTCTGTTTCTCCAAGCTTATAATGACTAGTGCTTATTCACACCATACATGTGTGGTGGTGTGCAGCAAAATGTGGCTCAACGGACATGCCTTAAGAGCTCCTTCACACCAGCTGCCCTCCAAAATGCACTGTTTAAGGGCCCAGGGCCGGCCTTAGGCCTTTAGGCGCCCTGTGCGAGAAAGCTTTACAGCGCCCCTCAGTGACCAAGGGCCAATTCACACCAGGCGTTACGCTTAACGCACAACGAATGGTGTGCTTTGCCTGTCACAGTGCCGATTATCACACACAGTGTCAGTGTTAATTTTGTTGACTAATAATTATCGTCATAGTTTTCGTCAACAACACTTTTTCAGTGACTAAAACTAAAACAGCGAAGTTATGATGACTAAAACTATAATGAAAATATATTGACATTTTCGTCGACTAAAACTAGACTAAAATGTTAGGGAGTGACGATTTGGGAAGAGATCCAATCAGAACTAATCTCTTTGGACTTCCAGTTACGGTTCCATCCTGAATGGAAGGCTAAGGCTGGGCACACACCTTACAACCATCGCAAGACTTTTGTCTTGCGATGGTTGTAAGGTACTTAAAAAAACGTACGATCTGCCTATGTTGCATAGGCAGATCGTACTTGCGATGATCGCAAGCCACGCCCCCTGAGGGGCGGGCTTCCGATGACCGCAATGCCGAACGGGCAGTGTGCGCATGTCCGTAAGTTTAAAGTCGTGCGACCTTACAGTAGTAGAGGTCGCACGGCTTCCACATACCTTACGATAATCGTACGATCGCGGGATTTCCCGTGATTATCGTACGATTATCGTAAGGTGTGTGGGCACCCTAATAGGTAATAAGTGCAATGGCATTACAGCCAATATAGTTTTTGATTTTAATATTTTAGAGTTGCACTTCTGCTTGAAAGAATGTCATATGCAAGTTGTCACATAGTTACATAGTCAGGTTGAAAAAAAGACACATTTTCATCGAGTTCAACTTATAGAGATGGAGAAAAAAAAAAAAAAGCCTAAACAGAACACTATGCCCACAATTACCCACTGTGTTGATCCAGAGTAAAACAAAACAAAAAAAACCCTATAAAGCATGGTTCAATTTGCTCCAACGGGGGAAAAAAATCCTTTCTGATCCCATAAGGCAATCGGATATTCCCTGGATCAACAATCTCTGGTGCTTAATATACCTATAAGAACTCAATATCCAGTAATATTCTGTGCATTTAGGAATACATCCAGATGTTTTTTAAAACAAACTGAGCCAGCTAGAACTAGCTCTTTTCACAGCTCTAACTGTGAAGAATTATTTCCGTATGCAATGGTTAAACCTCTTTTCCCCCAGACGCAAAGAGTGCCCCCTTGTCCTTTGCAGTGGCCTTAATGTGAATAATTTGGCACCAAGCTCACTATATGGACCATTTATGTATTTATACATGGTGATTATGTCCCCCCTTAATCGCCTCTTCTCCAAAGAGACCAAATTCAGGTCATTTAATCGTTCCTCATAGCTGAGCTACTCCATGGCTCTTATGAGTTTGGTCGCCCTTCGCTGCACTTTCTCCAGTTCCACAACATCCTTTTTGAAACTGGTGCCCAAAACTGAACTGCATATTCCAGATGAGGTCTTACTAATGTTGTGTACAGGGGCAGGATTATGTATCTTGTTGTTGTCATTATCAATGCATATCTAATTACTGGTCCTTTGTTGAAAATGCTCAATATTATTGTTTCTTTAGAAAACTTGGTTTAATCTAATTTTAAGATAGACATGTTATATATCACAACAGTTAAATCCTCAAACCTTAATACCATAAGTAATAACAGGTTAACAGATGTTTACTCCAGGAGTATTTATTTATTATTGGGATTTATATAACACAATTTACGGAGCGCTTTACATAGTGTACATTCACATCATTCCCTGCCCTCAAGGAGCCTAATGTCCCAATCTCACATGCATACGTACAAGGGACAATTTAGATGGGAGCCAATTTACCTTACAGCATGTCTTTGGAGTGTGGGAGGAAACCGGAGTACGCGGAGGAAACGCATGCAAGCACAGGGAGAACATGCAAACTCCTTGCAGATAGTGTCTTGACGGGGATGAGTATATAATGAGCAGGGGCGTCCCGAAGCCGGGTCTCACCCAGTCTCTCCGTGTCGACATCGCACGTGCCATCACCTTGTGCATGCGCAATGATGTCATCGCGGATGTGTGACCATCTGATTGATGCCTGCCGGTGGCCATCTTGGTGATGGACACAGGCAGAGAGAGAAGGGGACGTTCACCCGGCCGGATGAGGTATGCCGCCGGGTCCCCTCCTCTCTCCTGACACTGTCGGGCTCTCGGCACATGACCGAGTGCTTGACTTTTTAGAGGGGGGTGACACCAAAATGACTGTCAGTCATTTTGATGTCACCCCTGCAATGGTGACACCCGGGTGCGGGTGACGCCACTGATAATGAGATTGGAAATTCTATAGAAATTCTTAAACTTACTCTTTAACTAAACCCACTAGATTTTAGTCGACTAAATCTACTGTAGATTTAGTCGACTAAAATCTTATATGTAGTCGACTAACACAAGACTAAAACAATTCAAATTGCTAAAACTAAATGGCATTTTAGTCAAAAGACTATGACTAAAACTTTTTTTTTTTGGTAGAATTATATTGAAATGTCACAAGTGCACTGCAACTATGCTACACCATTATAATCAGCTGCATCTTTTGCTTCCCAACGTTATATACTTAAACATTTACAAAACAAACGACTTTCTCTCCTCTATGTCTGAAATAGTCGCTGGTATGCCATATACACCTCTCAGCCCGAGCATAATTATTTTGAGGGGCTCGTACTCTCTGCAACCCAATCATCTGTACTCCCGGCCTACCCCACTCTACCTCTCCGTCTTCCTCTCCCCACCCCTGGCACAGGCCTCTGTCTCCGCACTGCGCCTGCGCACAGGCCTGGCTCAGGAGCCATGTTGTGGGATCTGTTGGGTTTGTGTTCTTCTGGATCTTGTACGTATCTACGTTTACAAGTGTGAGAGGGCTCCGAGGCCCAACCGGGTGTTTGTCAGCGGGGGTCCCGGTGGCCCGACTCGGGCAGCGATCGTGCTGCGGAAACCCCCGGGGGCTCGTCACCATGAGCACGGGCTGCGACTTGTCTCGAAGGAATCCGCAGGAGGATTTCGAGCTCATTCAGAGGATTGGCAGTGGCACCTATGGTGATGTGTACAAGGTAAATAAGTGGACATTCGGGTGACGTGGTGCTGGCACAAAAGATACCCTCGCTCTGTCAGGACACGCAAATGTTAAATATGTAACAGGCTAATTGCGTATTCACTGGGATGAGGGAGTATGGGCTGATAGTGTTCCGAATTGGCGACCACTGCTAGATCCTTTTCCGGGGCACGAGCGATACACACAGCAGGACTGCCTGTAGTAGAGATTGTTAGCTATGACCATACCAAGATCGGCAGATATAATAAAAGCATGCGTTTGTGAGACGCAAGTAAACATACCTGTGCAATTGATACATTAGTATTGCTGATGCCATGGTGCAGCCACTGTGCTGAGTATACCCGTATAACCTCTAAGGAAAAGCTCAACTGCAGGAGAAGCAAATACAAGAGGCATGTATATTCTTTAAAGGGAACTATAGCCAAACCTTTTTTTGGTTTGAGTTCTCTTTTTACTAATATACTGCTGCTGTGACCCAAAGTCAGCATATAGCCATGCTGATGGCGCAGAGCCATGTTGCAGCCTGGGAAAGATCCTGACAATATTGTCAGGATCCACTCCGCTGCCTGATTGACTGTTGGCTGTGCCTCTCTAGAGCCAGAGACAGCTAGGCCCCTTGTCTGCTCCTCCAATGAGAGCTGGAGGGACAGAGAGAGGGGAGGGCAAATCCCTGTGGTGCTTGTGGTCACCACTCTGCAGAAAGGAGACTGAGCTGAGCGATCAGTGGTTTGTTGGTTTGTGATCGTAAAGGTTCTCGAGCTATAGAGTTGGTGTTTGACAGCTGCAGTGTCATGCCGGTTCAGACGATTGGGAAGAGTGCATTTTACTGACCCCATAGTTCTCCTCCTTTAAAATGCATCTCTGGGGAAACAAAAAAACTCCTTGCAGTGGAGCTTTCCCCACACTGCAAGGGTTAACAGAACCCTGCATTATACGAGTGGATGCCGAGGGTCAGTTTGCAAGCCATCTCCAACCCCCTGGGGAGCAGGGATCAGGTAAGTAAAAGTGCTTTACTCAATGCCCCCAGACATAAACATGTAATTTGGGGTAGCCTACTGCAAGGGGAGTTTGTTTTGGTTTCCCTGGAAGTAGGCCATACACTGCTTGAATTTTGTCCTTCAGACTCAGCTGAAATTTAAGCTGTGGCTCTGTGCCCCTCCGTTTGACAAAAGTCAATTTTGCAATTGAATTTTGTCAAAGGAGTCGGTCCAGAAATTCTTGGCTGACGAGTGACTGGAGCCAATCAGCTGCAGTCCTGTTTGGGTTTTCCGATAGTGGCACATCTACAGCTTTCATTATACAATAGCCGGCGGAGGGGATTCCAGCATCCACGATGTTTCCCATGGATGGGGAAATCCAGGCTAATTTTTCTTGTTCAGCCCAGAAGACTGAACAGGAAAGATTGAATAGTGCATGGGAAGCCTTACTTGAATCTTGGTGTATTTTGTCCATTTTATCCAGATCTATGCAATACCCCGGCATGAAGGTTTGCCTCTGTGCAGGAGCTTCCTGCAATAAAGACTGGTCAGGGTTATTGGTCTTGTATCTAACACCTCCTGTAGTTTTCTGTAAGCAATCTATAGTGGGTGAACCTGCTGGGTCCCTCCCACAGCTCTGCTCTCTGCACATACTATGTACAGCACAGTGATGATGTCACTACTGCTTTTACAAAGTAGTATCTGGGTTTGTAAAAACATTTGGTACACATAAAGTGGGTTTATATCCATCGTGGCTAAAAAGGAATATATTTGTATGGATTGGAGGGATTCGGGTGGAGACGGCGTCTTGCACACTGGTGGCTCTTGGAGTGATAGGGATAAGGCTGTATGCCATTTTTCTTTCTTTCCTTCTTTCCCCACTGTTGGAACTGAGCTGACTGGGCAAGATTTTGGTTCCAGAATAAGGGCCTTTGACTCTTTATCACTACTTGTCCTGTCTTCTGTTGGTTATGGTCCCCGTCTTGAACTACTCAGGGCTGTGGGTTGCTCTGTTTTGGCTGGTCACGTTGGATGCATATGCATTGGCTTCCCGATTTGGCAGATTCCCTCCACCTCCTGAGGAAGCGCTTGGAGCGCGAAACGCGTCCAGAATAATATCCATTCTATTTAATCTTCAGATAAGGCTATTTATACACATGACTTGTAGAATATCTGGCAATTTTTGTTAATTACCTCATTACCTATCATGTGTTTATATCATGCATATGTTTAGATGCTACTGATGAATTTATGTAAATTATCCATCAATTTGTTATTTTCTTTTTTGTATCATCTAAATCATGTCTTTAATATGCTGTATGCCTGAATCATGAAATTAATGAGTGCGTTTTGAAGGTACCTGTCTATTAGGATATGCGCATCCCTATTTTAAGTGTATGGTCTTTTTTACTATGTGTGTTCTCAATAAAATATTTTTTTATATGAAGCAATTTTGTGGTTGATTGGATCTGTCATTTGGTGCCAATAAAGCTCCACTTCCCCTTATGCCTTGATTGACTAATAGGGGTGTGGCACCAGTTACTCGGGATCTGTTCACAAAACTTTTTCTATAATATATTTGTATGAAAGTTTTTGTGCCTGGAGTTCAGCTTTAAGAATTCTGCTGAAATGAGCATAATTTATGCTTGTTATTTAAATGACAAAGATATGTTTATTACCAGCATATAATTCATAGTCTTACCATTGCTCACTCTTGAGTACAGCTCCAAGAAATAATTGGAGCAGTACAATTGGAGCAGTACCAGTTCTAAGACCGTGGGCTTCTTTCAAAATTAGAGAGCAGTAAAGTGTCTGTGTTGCCAATATCAACCGGGGATGCTTCAGCTGTCATTTTTCCAGGAAAGGTCAGATCATGGTATGAGTAGTTTTTTTTTTACAGCTTTTTTTTTTTAACGTGTTAAAGTATTACATAGTTGGTCCATTCAATTTAACCTGTGTGTGTGTTTGTCTGTGTAGGATGCACTAAGAATTCCCATACACCTGTATATTGTGTTCCCTGAGGAAGATACCTAGAAGTTTTTAGAATGTGTCTATACTCTCAGTTGAGAGCACCGCCTGGGGAAGGGAGTTCCACAATTGTACTGCTCTAACAGTAAAGAATCCCCTTTGCAGTTTTAGATTAAACCTCTTTTTCTCACAATCTGAGGTAGTGGCCTCTTGTCATCTTTAGGGACCTTCCAGTAAACTGTTTGTTACCGATTCTAACATCACCTTTCAACAATGTGTACATGGAAATCATATCCCCTCTTAAAGCTGGTTTACATTGCAAAGAGTGCGTTCCAGATTGTTCGGCCTCTGGAACGCAAACTGACCGGCTCCCTGCGTTCAGGGGCAGGAGGGGGCATGGCGGTGCATTAAAGTAAATGGCACTATTTACCTGCCCGCGGTGCGATTGCCCGCACCCAAACGCGTGGCACATTAGTGCCTGCGTTCCGGTCCAGTGCGTTTTGCAAAAATAGTGCATGCAGTATTTTTGCAAAACGCACTGTGAACTGACCCAGAATCGCCTCTTCTCCAGAGAGAATATGTTCAGTTTCTGTAATCTTCCCTCATAGCCCATGTCCTCCAGCCACCTTATGCATTTTGTTTCCCTTCTATGCACTCTCAAGTTCAAGAACATCCTTTTTGTGGATCAGTGGCCAAAACTGAACATTGTTCCTGTTGTCAAAATATGAGATTCCTCTTTTCTTGCTGTTTAGAGTTGATGGGGAAATTGAGCGGTTTTCTCCCGTGGGCTGAACGAGAAAGAAACTATATTATTTGACCATTCTAGAGGAAGCTCATAAATGACCAAACTTGTTGGATGGGTCGGTGATGTCATATGGAGCTGCAGTGCTTTAGAAAGTATTCAGACCCCCTTCACTTTTTTCATTTGTGTTATGTTGCAGCCTGACACTACAGTTGTTTAAATTCTTTTTTTTTTCTCTCCTTAATTTACACTCAGTACCCCATAATGACAAAGTGAAAACAGAATTTTAGAAATGTCTGTGAATTCGTTAAAAAGAAAAAAAACTGAAATATCACATGTACTTATTGACATCAAAGTCAAAAAGTGTTTTCCCTCCCCCCAATGTTAATGTTAGCACTTACCTTAAATGAGGTTTCTTAATCCGATCTTCCTCTTCTTTCCTGATGTTTTCATCTGTCCGTCCAGCGGTGCGGCGGCTCTCCAATCCAGCGCTGACTCCTCTCAGCTTGCAGGCACTTCCGATCCAGCGGTGTCTGCATGCGGGTGCACACGTCCATAGACTTACCTTGCGTCTCTGCTCGTCTCCCGGCCGAAAATCCGAACTGCGCATGCGCCCGCCCCAAGGTGCTTTGCGGCCGCCCGAGCAGTTTCCCGCCCCAAGGTGCTTTGCGGCCGCCCGAGCAGTTTCGGATTCTCGGGCGGGAGCACGCGGCGAAAACAGGGTAAGTTTAACCAGTTGCCGTCTGCCCGTTGTAAAAAGACAGACGGCACTGCTGCATTGGCAGGTTTTTTTCCTGCTTTTGTTCTCTGCTCGCGCGCGCCCCCTAGCGGGCACGCACGGCCAGAAAAGACCAGTGCAATGCAACACCCGTTACCGGGTGTTTCACATATAGACGATCGGCGGCTCTATAGCCCGCTGATCGTCTATATGTGCTCGTTTTTTTGGCCCCCCCCCCACCCACCCG
>NW_017309621.1:31176-44683 GCF_000935625.1 Nanorana parkeri
TTTTTATTTCGGTAATTTTTTCCTTAATATTGTAAAAAATAAAAACCCCAGTGGTGATTAAATACCACCAAAAGAAAGCTCGATCTGTCCCCAAAAAATGGTATAAAATTAATTTCAGTACAGCATTGCACTGCCGCAGTGCTGAATACTGAAAAATGGCCTGGATGGGAAGGGGGTTTAACACCGCGGATGTCAACTGGTTAAACCGCTGTTAAAGCGGGTTTTTAAAAAAAAAAGTAGATATAGGCAAAAAAAAACAGAGGGTTTAGAACCCCTTTAAGTATTCAGACCCTTTACTCCATACTTTGTTGAAGCACCTTTTGGCAGCAATTACAGCCCCAGTCCCTGCTGCTGAAAAACACCCCCATAGCATGATGCTGCCACCACCATGCTTCTCTGTTGGGATGGTATTGAGCAGGTGATGAGCGGTGCCTGGTTTCCTCCTGACAAAGTTTGGAATTGAGGCCAAGCAGTTCAATTTTGGTTTAATCAGACCAGAGAATCTTGTTTCTTCACAGTCTTAGAGTTCTTTTTGGTGCTTTTTTGCAAACTCTGTGCGGGCTTTCATGTGTTTTGCACTGAGGAGAGGCTTCCGTCTAGCCACTCTGCCATGAAGGCCAGATCGGTGGAGGGCTGCAGTGATGGTTGTCCTTCTGAAACTTTGTTCCATCTCCACACAGGATCTCTGAAGCTCAGTCAGAGTGACCATCGGGTTCTTGGTCACCCCTCTTACTAAGGCCCTTCTCCCCCGATTGCTCAGTTTGGCCGGGCGACCAACACTTGGAAGATTCCTGGTTGTGCCAAACTTCTTCTATGTGAGAATTATGGTGGCCACTGTGCTCCTGGGAACCTTCAGTGCAGCAGAATATTTTTTTGTAGCCTTCCCCAGATTTGTGCCGTGCAATAATCCTGTCTATATTTACGCATTACTGTATTATTGCACTATTACACTCTTGGTAACTTATTTAATTTAGCGCTAGTGTACTGCATGCTAGCACGGAAATCGGTGGTGTAAACCGAGCCTATTCATGAGAAGGCTATTTGCCTTGTCTGTGTTCAGGCTGCGCTGGAATAAAAGGCCAGTGCAGCCCGAATGCAGATAGTGTGAACTGGCCCTTAAACCTGTGCCGCAGTTAGTAGAAAAGGATGGTCGATTTTAAAGTTTTAATTTTCCCACCTGGTTTCCAAAAACATGACCTTACAGATCTGACTTCAGCCCTTTACTTTTTAAATATAATCCCCAAAGTTATGTTACAGTACACATCAATCATGATGGCAATGTCAAGACAATGTAAAAATCTAGTACAGTGGTACCTCGGTTCATGAACATAATTCGTTCCACGATTCTGGTCACGAACTGAGTCAAACTGTGATCAGACCGCGATCTCGACTAGAGGAAGAAGAAATAATGTCACCAGCACACCATAGTAGTAAAGTAATAATCCATTTAATGGCACATTGCCATTCAACTAGAGGAAGCCACGAACATGTGTTGGAGCAGGGAAGATAGCTGCGGTTGTGTTCGTCACCCGATACGGAGTTCGCGAATGGAAGCAAAATTCTGCTGTACTTCCTGTTCGCGAACCGAATTTTACCTTTTTTCTGCTCTTTTCATACACCTGGGCCTAGGAGTACGATGTTCCTTTTTTACATAGGTACACTAACTGTATGGGATACCTAATCTCAAACTGAAGTTTGTGCGGCTTTAGATACATAACTTTAGTGTACAGACTAAAATAAAGGTATAGTATTAATGGAGCTGACACGTCGAACACACTTTGTTTCAAATTTAAAAATGGTAGTGCTAGCTATAGAGAGACTTCTACATTTCAACTTTTGGTCATCTTTGTTGACCTGTTCCAACTGGCAGTGGAATGTGCTTCATAAATGTCCTCCAATGTATTTTATTTCCTGCTGTAAAAAAACCCCCCATCATGCAATGTGTTAGAAAAATGCACATCAACGCAAAGTGATGCATTAAAAGAAAAAAAAAACGTATGTTAACTCATGTCAATTAAACTGTTCTATTTTGCCACTAGTAGTAAAGTGAAATGCCCTGCACTTGTGACAGCGTAAGGTGCCTGGTGACTGGTGCAGTGCTGTCATATAGCACTCCATGGTCCTGTAAAAGTGCTCACAAGCCTGTTCGGAGTTTACACAGGGCTTTCAAGAGATCTCCTCTAATATCCAGCTGTGCTTCTGGGACTGGAAGTGAAGGGTAATTTCACTGACCAGACACAGAAAGCTAAAAAAGAAACCCCAAAGAGTTCTTACTCATTTTCTACCTATCCAAAGCGACAAAAAGTTTGGAGGGCCAGAGTTTGCCCACCCGTGCTTTAGGCTTCATTCACACCTGAGCGGCTGTTTGCGCGTATTCAGATGTATGGATATGCGCGGAGCCGCTCTAAACACAAAAAACAATGCACTTCCATGTGCATCGTCCACCCCATTGCGGGACCTCGCGGCACGAAACTGTGGTCCCCGAAATAGTGCAAGCACGATAATCCGGCGGATTCCGCACGTTTGCGGCTATTTTAATAGCCGCAAACAAGCGGCACCCGCGTAAATTGAAAAACATTTGCGTTTTCGTCCCACACGGTCTTGCTCGTGGAAAACCGTGCGGGAAATGCAAACGCTATGTGTGAATGCAGCCTTACACACTTGAGTGTTTTTTGTTTTTTCTGTATATTAAATGTAAAAAGAATATTTGCCAGAAATCGTATGAGCTGATAAATTCCTTAGCTTTCTGCCTGTGCTGCACTCTTATTGGTTACATCGTTTCCAGCTATCTGTGTGGACTACAAAATGCCTCCCTCTGTTATAGAGAAAAAGGGGAGGTGTTCTGTCAGCTTGTCCTATGGTAACAACATTGTTCCTCTGTATATACATTTTGTCACCCTACAACAGGAAGTGTTACTTAAAACGAATGTTGCCACCATATCTCAGGACTGGTAATTTGCAGTTAATAATAATGTTTTTTTTTCCTCTTGGGTTTAGGTACACTATAAGTGATACTTTTACTTTGCTCTTTAAGGATAAAATAAAGTGTCACTTTATGTGCAGGGACATGGAAGCAATGTTGATATCACAATTACACAAAATAGTGATGAATTTCTGTTGGTGTTAATCAATTGCTATGCAAATACAAATAATTTGCTGCTTATGGTGCCACTGTAGTATTGATTATAGGGCTGCAACTAATGATTTGTTTTCATAATCGGTTATTTGCCCAATTATTTTTTTCGATTAATTGGATAAAAAAAAATTAAATACCATTCTTAATTTAAAATAAAATACACAAATTCAGACATAAAGTTTACTTCAGACTAAAACTGCATGCACAATTTTTTGCAATCGCACTGCACTGGAATGCACGGCACTGATCACACTGTGGGTGGGAGGCACGTTTGGGGTGCCATTGAAATGAATGGCACTGCAACGTACCTCCCGCAGCAGAATTTGTCAGGCCAAAACCGAAAATTACTTTTCCCACCTTTTTTTATAATTAGAAAAAAAAAATTGCATTATAAGCCTATGGCACTTGAATAGCTTCAGCCAGGGAATGACAGCTGACAATGGCAAGATACCGCAGACAGCAGCTGAATGTAAATACAGCAGGTAGTGGGCTAGTGCATTAGCCAGCCTGGATATTGCACCCGCCCCCTGCTTGCTGTGCCCTCCTCCCAGCATGGAGGAGAGAGCTAGGGGATCCAACCAACTAATCGATAATGATAATAATTGACAACTATTCCCATTATCGATCTATTAGTTGGTTGCAGCCCTAATTGATTACACAAACCTGCAATATTTTGAGATTTGTGTGTGTGTAATTACTAGGCATTGTAGTTTCATTGAGCTACATAAAACCACCCTTGTACTCCTTGACTAAGGCTCCGTTGACACACATCAGCGATTTGATCGCAGTGCGGTTTCCCGCACGTTTGCGGCTTCTATTATAGCTGGAACATGTGGAAGTCACCCAGAATATCAAGCTTGTACTTTTTTGCGCGTTTGCCGTGCAGGTGTGAACAAGTTACATTAAAATGTATGGGTTTTTGTGTTTTGCGCGGAAAAACGCGAATGTGTGAACCGAGTCTAAAGTGTTATTCTGAGTTCATTTGAAAATGTAACTGTTGCTGTGGGAGTAGCTTTGTAGAAAAAAGGGGTGGTTGTATACAGGGATGTCCAGATACCGATACCAGGCATTTTCACTAGTACTTGTGAAAACGCCCCGATTCTTAAGGCCGATACCAGCCCTTTAAATTTTTTAAATTGCAGCGTTTGCTTAGTTCCAGCGCTTGTGGGGACCTGCAGATAGCTGTCCATGGCAGTGCCTGTCCGGTTCTTTACCTCCTTCTCCTCCGTCCCGGCACAGCCATGAACAGCCCCAGGGGTACAACAACTGGCAGAGCAGCCGGAGGGCTGCCCCAAGGCTAGAAGCTGGGGGGTGGTCCCGCCACCCACTGACATGAGAGAACTGGGCCAGGGGAAGGATGGAGGTCGGGGGGCTAGCATCGCTGGTCCGGACGTGGAGGAGGCCGGGGGTGAGATCGACACGCAGCCTGGTGAGAGGAATTCTGCTTTGGGGACATGTATTCTCAGAATACATGTCTCCAAAACAGAATACTATTCTGCCTTAGGGACAAGTGTTCTGCCTTGAGGACATATATTCTGCTGTGGGAACATGTATTTTGCCCTGGTGACATCCGTATTTAGCCCTGGTGAGAAACTGCCCTAAAATCATCAGTCTGTGTTGTTTTAGAAAAAAATGTCAAATGTCCCTTTAAGAAAAAGTATTGGTAATTGGTATTAGAAAGTACTTTTACTTGGTCTTAAAAAGTGGTATCGGGACATCCCTAGTTGTATACATTTCTATTTCATCAGTCAAATATTTAAAATCGGTACCATTGTAGAGAAGTTTTCAAATTATAAAATGCTGTACACCTGTTCTCTTTTGTACAGCTTTGGTAAGATCCGTCTCCTGATCAACAAGACTGACCTTTTAGGGTTAGTTCACACCATAAGCAGTGCCTTCCGGTCCGATTCTGGCCTCGCATTGCGGCCGGCTCATTTTTTTGCCGGGCTGGAGGGGCGTGGCGGGCCATTGAAGTGAATGGCACCGTAGCCACGCCCTCCTGCCGCAATGCGATCGCCCGCACAGGATTGCAAGGCACATCGTGCCTGCAGTGCGGTCCGGTGCGATCAAAATGCTGCAAGCACTATTTTGATCGCACCGGACCGCACTGCGGTCACAATGTGCCTTGCGATCCCTTGCGGGTGATCGCATTGCAGCCGGAGGGCGTGGCTACGGTGCCATTCACTTCAATGGCCCGCCACGTCCCTCAAGCCCGGCAAAAAAGTCAGCCGGCCGCAATGCGAAGCAGTGTGTTCCGGCCAGAATCGGACCGGAACTTGCTGCTTATGGTGTGAACTAACCCTTACGCCTCAACACTACAACAACTGCTGACTCCTGCTCTAGGCAGTACAGATTGTCCTTCCTCTAGACTAGATAATAAGCAAGCATGCAAGGAACATAATATAGAGGAGGATGTTTAATGGATTCTAACATTTCAGTGCATTGAAAAATAAAGGTTTATCTATGTTATGTACGGGTTATGTATGGGAGACTGCAGTTCTGCTTTAACAAGCAGAAGTACCTTCTGAAACTGTCATATACCACTGGTTGAGTAAATGTATTACTGCAACCCTTTGCTCTTTATATTGTGTGACTGATGCTTTTTTTTTTATTTTGTGTGTGCATGTTATAATCAACATTTTAGGCCTGAAAGTTACTTAAAACCCCCAAACATGATATATTTTCTGAAAGCCAAGACCCTATAGAATAAAATGGTTGCCGTTGCAAATTTTTATATTGCATGATATTAACGCAACTCCTATTCAAATCCCAAAATTTAAATATAAATGCACTTAAATGCCCAAAAACACAATAAAATAAATTTTTTCCATAAAATACAAAAGATGAGGTTACAACAACTAAATGGATACCTAACATGCCCAGGTTAAAAATTGTGTGCGTCCGTGAAACTGCAACAAAATTCAGCACCTGAATAATTCCATAGACAACACTTTAAAAGCCCCTACAGGTCATCAGTTACGTGAAAATATTGGCACTAGAATTATTGCTCTCACTCCGGCGTGTGCGGCAATACCAAACGTGTAGCACGATCGTCGTTTTCATGCATAGACGCACCCGACGCGTGTTTACATTTATTTGCTTAATTTTAAAAACTGTTTTTTTCTATACTTTACTTCAATTGCTATCACATAGGGGGGCTTACAATCCCCCCATGTGATAGCATATTGGCAGTGACAGGTGCTCTTTAAGATGATACTGGGGGTCCAAAAGTGTCACCTTTCCACTTTAAATAAGCTATTGAAGTGCACACTTCAATAGCTTATTGCTGGGCTTCAGGAGCCCAGCACTGACGGCTATGGGACCGCAACTGATGTAATCTTCATCGCTCCCGGTTCCGGAAGATGATTGTTGAACGGACGTTCACCGATCACCTCCCAAGCTTCCCCCCCGACACCAGAGAAGCTGGTCCCAGGCCCGTAGGAGGGGCAGCAACGGCTTTAAAAGTTTAAACAGAAGCCGCCGGGAGTCTGTTTAAACGGGCCTGATGCCAGTGACATACTGTGGATGTCACTGGTTATTAAGGGGTTAAAGGAAACCTGTCAGAAGGGAACCATAGTGGCTCCCATTGCTGGCATCTTTTTCAAACTGCTAGGCTGGCTGTTAAGCTCATCTACTGCTTTCAGTTCTTTGAGTTCACTGACCCAGAATTTGTAGGTAGATTAGACAATTTTACTTTCCTGTTCTGTAGCCTTATTCTGGGTCTGTCTAAATCAAATAGGCATTTTCCACAGGAGGTCAGCAATGGCAGCCCCCAAATTTCCCTAGACAGATTTGCTTTAATAAGTCCATGTATGTCTGAAGTTTGGGCAAGGACTTCTGAAAGAATCAGTGACTGGTTATTAGTTGCTATGGGTAACACTTTTTTTTCTTCTGTCCTTGTTTTTCATGTATCGGCATTAATGTTTTACAAAAAGCAAGACAAGAGTGCAGATAGTATGCCAAATATTTATAAGCAAGTATGCCTAATTTCTGAAGGAGATCATAGAAAAGACCATTAAAAGATTTTGGTAGAGAACAAAACTGGCATTATAATTGGCTCATATTACAGACAACACAATGGCATTGCTTTCGAAAATTAAAATTTCAAATGAAAATTACCCTTGGTATTCCTTAAAAGCTGTTGTTAAATTGACAGTTTGATTCAGAAATAGACTGAAAAATAACTATAGACTTTGGATTATTACAATGGGTAAAGTTGCATGTTTATGACTTTGAAGTAGGGTGAAATGGCGCTTTGTATTGCTGTCCCCCTTGAGTGGGAGGAGGGGAACATTAGTAAGGGCCCGTTCACAGATATAGCAGTGACCTCTGTTGTATCGCACCAAATCAATGCATGTCACCGCTGGGACACAAAAAATAACTGATTTCTATGTGTCCCTTTTACACTACAGCGTGGGTGTGATGGGCAGAGCAGCACAGTGAAGTTTATCGTACTGCTGTGCAGGGACCTGATTGGAGCCTACACATTGTGCAATCCATTTAAAGTTCGAAGAAAAATGAAGAAAAAATGTGAAAACTCCAGCAGTGTGCTTACATTTTTTTTTTTTTTACTTTATGGAGAGTGTACAATGTGTGTACTCCAGTCAGGTTCCCACCCAGCAGAATGATGCACTGCGCTGTTCTACCGTGCTGCGACCTGCGGTAGCATCCGGCGTGCTGTGAAAAAATGCAGCAAGTTTGCTCTGGCCCACACACTAAAATGCAGCATTTTAGCAGACATGCTAGTATGAATGGTCCCTATTTGTGTGGGGAAAATACGTCTCATTCACACCATTATATCCCAGAGGAGGCGTAAGGGAAAACCTACAAGACGTGGATACATTTCCTGATCTGACCATAAACAGTATGCCTAAAATAAACCTGTCCTTGTTGTAAAACATTGAAACCTAAGGCTGCTGCATAACATGTACTATAAGGTTACATTTACACTATGTGATGTGGGATTCCTGCAGCAGGAATCCCAGATCTCCCCTTTAGTTGTGGCTTCTGTCACCCTTTCAAGTTAATGACCAAGTGACAGTGCTACATTTACAGTCACTCATTGTCGCACATTTGACGTACTACAAATAAGGGTTTTAGCCTAAAGTTCTCATTTGCATGTGAAGGCATTTGTCCTCTTTATAACTGCGTACCAGCGAATGCTTATAATCTCGGGTTATCAAATGTGTCATTGATATTTTAGAATTTGCTGTTTCTTATCCTGAGCTTCCCTAAGTAAATTTAAAGCTTCCCTGAGTCGCTTATCCTGAGGCTTCCCTAAGACCCCGTTCACATGTAGCGACTTATCGCGCGATTTCGCGCATTTTTGCCGAGAAGTCGCCGGCTAATGATAGTCAATGGAGCTGTCTTAGCTCCATGTCGCTCGTCACGGTCGCAAGTCGCTTCTACCGGACCCTTTTTTCGGTGGATTTTGCGCGATTTTGCTTTTTTTCTATGGAACCCGACGGAGAAGGTCACGCTACCGTCGCTGGAACGTCGCCCCGAAAGTCGCGCTATCCCGGCCGCTGCAAAGGTATGTCGCTACATGTGAATGGGGCCTTAGTAAATTGCTGATAGTGAACAAGTATGCAGCCTGTGAAGTCCTGACTAGCTTATTTGGTTCTTGTTGGCATATCTAAACCCAAAAACAAAAATGTAATATGTTGCAGCATACCAGTTCTTAGAATGCGGTGTCCTTGTCACTTCCTGCAAGCTGAAAAGAAAGCACAAACATCCTTTTCTTTATTGTGTAAAGTCCTATCAAGCAACCATGTAATAGAGATGGCAGTAGTAGTAGTTCTGCCTTTGTGACATCCATGGCAAGAAAGGGAACTAGCAACTTTAAAAAATACTTTAGTGGCTGCAGATGTATTTCTAACTTGGATGGTTTTCTTTAAAAGATTAGGTAAATGGTTGAATACACATATATTGAAAAACATATCTCCAGGGGTGTGGAATTCCTATCGCCCGACGCCCAGGACATGCAGTTTCGGGCGCTGGGCGAGTAGTTTTTTTGTACACTAAGCCCCGCTCCGGACAAGCAGAGCTAAGTGTAAAGAACTACACAGAACATCTGTTCTGCATTGGAGGGCAGGTTCCATAAAGAGAACCTGTCACCTCCAAACTATCACTTAGAGCAGTAGTTCTCAACCTGTGGGTCGGGACCCCCCTCGGGGGTCGAATGACGATTTTCCAGGGGTCGCCTAGTGGCTCTCGGCCGCCGGGAGAGAGATGTATGTATTCAAGCAAAAAAATATGTAAAACACACTTCTAGCTACGCATTTCATTTTCCCGGTCCGCAGCTGCAGAGATCAGGAAATGTCTCAGTGCCTGTGATTGGCGCTGTCAGCTTCCTGGCGGGCTCGGCACGTGGAGCTGCGAACACGCCTGAGCCCATCCCTATCAGTGACAGTACTGCGGAGTATGTACCTCATACGTTATATATATCCACACACTTTAAATCCAATTCTTCTAGTTCCAGCTGCAGAGCCCGGTCCTGTATTTGTTTAAAGCAGTGGTTCTCAACCTGTGGGTCGCTGTGCAAGGTGAGAGTCCTCCTCAGCTCTCTCCTAGCGCAGCAGTGTCAGTTCTCCCGCCACGCCTCCAGATGTTGCTGCAGCAGCCGCGTCATCCCTAAATTTGACCTTTTGGGGGTCACCACAACTTGGCAAATGTTACCAAGGGGTCCCGGCCCTAGAAAGGTTGAGAACCACTGACTTAGAGGATTTTAAATCCCTATGTGATAGGAATAAAATTAGGTGGGGGGGAAGTAAAAAATAAAAAAAAAGTTATGAAAAAGTAAAAAAAGTGACAATATAAAAAATAAAATAAAAAAATGAAAACCAACCTGCCCCCGCCATCTGCATGCAAATAAACGCACGCATACTTACCTTTCGGCAAACAGTCCTTACCCTCCGCCGGTACAGGTGTACTGTCCTTACCCCGTACTGTCCAGCGCAGTCCTGCCCTATGTATTTTGAATTTTGCTCGCAAATTGCAAGCACTCATTGGTCAGCGTGGTCTGGTGACCACGCTGACCAATGAGAAGCGCTATTTAGCACAGACCAATACAGTTTTGATTAGGGATGCACAGATACAGAGTATTTGGGCAAGTACTTGTACTCGCCCAAATGCTCGATATCTTCTCCAATACCGGAACTTCTGGTCAGAGGAAGATTTCCTCTGACCGGCAGTGCCGTAGGGGAACATGGTGCCAGCTTCAACATGGAGTTGGCTTCCCTGGCAGTCAGGAAGCCGGGTAGCATCTCATTACCCGCTGCCCGGCTTCCTGATCGCCCGGGAAGCCTGCTCCATGCAAACGGAAGCACCGATACTCGGTAAGTACCGAAAGCAAGATATCGGTACTAGTACTCTATACCCAAAAAAGGGTATTGGTGCATCCCTAGTTTTAATTAAAACTATTTATTTTTTTTGTATCAGGACAAGTAGATTGTTATGAAGGACAAGTAGATTTGGCCCCCGCTTTAGCCCTTGGACAAGTAGTTTTTTCAAAAATTTCCACACCCCTGATCTCTGTACAGTCTTATGTGACAAAGCGAACCAGCTTGGTTAAAGTATATGTAAACCCAATCACTAAATTAAAAAAAAATATTACTTGGTGATCCTATGATGAAGGTCCTTGTTCAGGCACTTCCTGGTATAGGGTGACAACGTTTGTTTCCTCTATCCCAAATGTGCTTCTGAGTTGCCACACCAGCTTCTAATGAAGACTAGTGGGCCTTTAGCAAAAACTACCCAGGCATGATCTAAGGCTGTGGCCATTAGAAAACCCACCCTGAGAAATACCATGCAGCCATCGCTGCATGTAGAAAGAAACTTGCTGCAAGAGATGAACAGCACTGAGCTATAGCAGATGAAGAAAAAATGGTGGAAACAAGTGATTTAGTTAAAAATGGCAATTATTAAAACAACATAAATGTCATTCAGTTAGGGTTTATAAGTCTGTTTGGATAGTGAAGACCTAGCATTTAACTGGGGATTTCCCTGCTCTTTCCTTTAAGCAGCAAGTGTCATTTGGTAGATTCACAGCGCTTTGCAGTGTAGTGCACAGCAATTGGTTAACAGTGCTATTTCTTCCTCTCCCATTGTTAATGCTGTTGTACAAGGGATTACTGAAGGCTCAGACAAGAACAGATGGATGTACAGTTAAAAAGCATTATTTAATGTTGGTATTTTATTACTACACTTTATAACCAAACTCAAACCAAATTCATCATTGTGTAAACCTGCTAAAATAGTTGTAATTCTGTTCAGCCAGTCTTGTAATTTAACATTTGCATAGGTAGGATTTTGGCACCACAACTACTGCGAATTGGTGCTTGTTATTTGAAAACTTGCTGCCTGTAGAGGATTTCTAGGGAGAGAAATGTCATGATTCCAAGGATGTGAGCCCACAAGCACGCAGGTAGTATGGGTTCCCCACGGGGTCTAAGGGCTAGTTGGTATTCTGCTCTGGACCCTCTCACAGAAGTTTGGACTTAGCTGTGTCCTCACACTAGGTCGCAAACCCCAGATTCAATCTGCTCAATATGTGGAGACTACCCGTGCACTCAGGAGAATGAGAATGTGGCAGCATTACAGTTAGCAATGGCAAAGGCGAGATGGCAGCAGAAAAGACGAAGATCCGAGAAGACAGACCCAAAGTCAGGGCTGGCCAGACTAATGAAACTAGAAGAAAGCTGAGTCGCTACACTAAAGGTCAGTCAAAGGGAAAAGCAGGTCATGTCAGAAGAGCAATGCCCATAGCTGCTAGCTCTACAGCAAGGATGTGGGAGCAGAGTTCATGCTTGTAGAACAGATACCGGCAGAATCAAGGCAGCAAAAAGGTAACAACAATGGCATGTCTGTGGAAGCACAGGTAACAGATTTGCTCTGCAACTGATCTGTGACACCTATCCAAGGGCTGGCTTGGAAGGGAATTTATGATGAAAGGTTTTTACCAAACATGGGGCTGAGACATCCACAACAGAAACTTGAGATCCCTCCTCCGGCCTTTAGCCCCTCTAATCATTTAAACAAAGGTGCTTCTCCCTAGAATATTTGCAATCCTATATCTGTTTGAATTCATACTGATCCGTGGTATCAGATACAGGAGGAGAGAACCAGTTAAGAGCTAGTGGTCTAAGAAGGGAGATCGGAGAGGAGGATCAGAAGATGAAGACAGGTGGAGCTTAAAAGTAGCTGGATTAACTTGGGGGAGAATTGGAAAGGGCCCAGTGGGGCAAATTTCATCAAGGGTACTTTAAGGCAGGTGTGTCTGGCAGGGAGAAAAACCCTATCAACAGGTAGGAATTTGGCACCAGCGATCGCAATCCATCTTTGACCATTTTGTCAGAAACATCTGACCAAATGGAGTTTGAAGTTCCTTTTGTTCTCAGCTTCTGCAGGCACAAGAGGAGAGATGGGAAAGGGGTTTAAAAGGGTATTGACCGTGAAAAAATAGACTTTCCTGGTACAGACATTGGAGTGGTGATTTAGGGCGAACTCTGCCCAGGGCAAGAGGTCCACCCAGTCATCCTGATGGAGGCAGGGAGGTATCGTTCAACATTTGTATTGACCAGCTCAGTTGCCCTTTTGACTGGAGATGTGAAATGCAATTTGATTTTGAAGGTGCTGGCCAAGGCTCTCCAAAAGTGAGCCGTAAATTTAACTTCTCTGTTAGAGACAGGTGTGACGTGTGAGGGCATACCATGGAGACCAAAGATTTCCTTGATTAAAGTTGTGGCAAGCCTGGGAGCCAAAAGTAGACCTGGAAGGGGAATTGCGTGACACATTTTGGAGAAGCGATCCACCACTACCCAAAAGACAATGGACCCTGAGGGGAGGGCAGGAAGGTCGGAGATAAAGTCCATGGAAATACAGTGCCAAGGTACATTAGAACTGGCAGAGGTAGGAGCAGTCCAACCGGGGTTGACATGAAAGTCTTGACTTGTACACAGATCGATCATAAGGCTTAAGAGAAGGAAGGTGGAGAGAATACAACAACCTTTTGAAAAACCAAAGCTAGATGGATGACATAACGTGATCTAGATCTTCTCAGGGCTCGCTCTTTGAAACGAATAACTATCTGGATCTCAGAGCGACCAAGTCATCTAGGGTGGTATGGTTAGACCGTCTGGCAAGTTCATGCTTCAGGCACTTCGATAGGCCTTGCCAGATAGTAGTGGCAACAATCTTATTGTTCCATGAATGTTCAGAGGCTGTTCCTTCCTGACGAAGGCGGAGGAGCGCCCCAGCTGTGGAAGAAGCTCTTCCGAGCTCATGCAAAGTTTTCCAGAACGCACCCAAGAAAGCAGTACTTTTTTTGAAGACATCAGATTCTTTCATTCACAGAGTAGGGATGCCCAAGCT
>NW_017309621.1:44813-55722 GCF_000935625.1 Nanorana parkeri
GGGGGGGGATATAGGCCACCTTGGTGCGATCCGTAGAAAAATGGTGGCTGTAAATATTTGAAGTGGATGGAACACTGGTTTATGAAGCCACGACAAGCCCTAGGATCACCAGAAAATTTAGGTGGTTGAGGCAGAAGAAGGCTGTTAGTGCTGGGTGTTACAAGAGACACAGCGCCTGCTGAGGCAGGATCAGTGATTGAAGGAGTTGAGGAGACTGCATCTTGTGGTCGGCTTTCTCCATTGCTCTAATCTAGCACTCATCCTGCGCTTGCTAATGCAAAGTTTAGGTACAAATAAATTTTTTTCAATTTTTGGATAGGTTTTAATTTGTGATGTGTCCCTCCTATTGGAGAGATTCTGCTGGCTTCCCTTGATAGTGACCACACAGTGGTTGGATGAGATCTACTCATAATATGAGTAGATATTTATAGATATTTTAATCTTTCCTCAGTCTATTAAAAAAAGCTAGAGTTTCACTTTAATGTACTACTTGGCATCTACTAAATTGGTGTTTCCAAATCCAGTCCTAAAGTACCCATGATAGGTCAGTGTTTCAAAAGTTCTCTTAGGTGAAGTGTTTTATAATTATTAAGCTGTTGATAATGATTTAATAAGCAATTTTGTGAAAATCCCAAAAACAGTGGATATATTGAGGATCTGTTTGAACTTAGTAACACTGGTCTAAATGGCCCTGTAAAAAAATGCTGGCCAGGAGGGACCAGTTGAGTATTTTCTTTGCACTTAACTTGCCAGTGTCAGGATTGCCAATGTGCCATGGGCCTCAGGCTGGCTTTAGATGGGCAGATATCTCCCTGAAAACAATGGATGGGGGAGGAGGATATTCCTGCCTTTCCGCACATAACTCTACTGAGCACCCGGGCCCACCATTATCATTGCCCAATTCTGAGAGCAGAGCATACATGGTACTTTAGTCCTTCACTCTCATTCACAGCCATAGGAATGGAACTAGCTTGCTAGGAGATTTCCCTACAAGTTGAGAAAACCTATTTGTGTGATCATTTGTGTCCCAATCTGCCTTAGGCCCTAATTTTTCCCATCTTGATCATATCGGAAAACAACCCATTAATTATGAAATAAAGTCAGGAGCATTGCTTGCATTTATCCTGCTATTTATGGGCAGCTGAAAGCAAGCCATACACTGTTGGCATTTCGGCTAATGCCTTTGAGTTAGTTGAATTTCTAACCGTGGGTGGCCCTGCCAGCGCCACCTGGCTCAACAAGCTACAGTTGGAAAACTGTCAGCCAAACAGTGACTGCAGCCAGTCAGCTGCAGTGACACTTCGGGTGTTCTAACAGGCATGGACTCTACCTGTCAGAATACGATAGCTGTTTAGTGTGGATAAGGGAATTGCACAGTTTTTTCATTCAGCCTCAGTGGTTGAACCAGGTAAAACTATACATGTATAGCCAACTTAAGTTATCTTTTAGGTTTGATATTTCGGTCAGTTTTTTGTTTTGGTATTTTGGGCGTCCGGAAGCTATTTTCCTTTAAGCGTTTTAGCGCACAGCTAGTGTGAATGTAGCCTTTATCCTTTTAGGCTCAATTCACATATAGCGGAAGACCGCACATCAACGCAAAATCTAAAATCTTTTGTGTGCTTGGATTCCTTTCGTTTGCGGCCATTATATAGCCGCGAACGTGCGGAATCCGTAAAAAGGTCATAGATGTCATGCATCCTTTGCAGAAAATCCAGGTGAGATAATGAGGGGGGTTTGGGTAGTATGCCGCCATTTCAAAGATATGAGGCACCTAGCCGCAGTGAGGTCATGATTAATAAGTTTGGTATTAGTCCTGGAAGAATGTGGAATGGGTAGACCCAAAAGCAGATGCACAGGGTCTTCTGGTACAGTCATATCGACTAAATTTTTAAGGAAGGATATTATACACTCCCAGAAGGGACGTATCCCTGGACATTCCCAAAAGATATGCAATAGACTGCCCCTGGCGCTCGTACAACGCCAACACACAGATGGCGACAAAGGATTCATTGATGTAAAAGGTTTGCGGTGCGATACCAGTGATAAAGAATCTTGTACTGATTTTTCTGATATAGAGTGCAAATAGATGTCTTGCTAGCGTTAGTCCATATCACCTCCCAATACTCCATGTCCTGTGTCCGACCCAGAGAATTCTCCCATTTAAGCATGTAGTTGTGTTTAGAAAAGCGGGAATTGAGTTGAGCAATTTGTATATGTCTGAAATCAGATGTTTGCGGGTAGGACCATCTAAACAAAGTCTTTCAAATGGGGTTATTGGGGAGAAAATGAGGGAGGTGGAGACCGTGTATGCAAAATGTTTGATCTGAAGAAATGTGAAAAGAGATCTGGATGGAAGGTTGAACCGAGCGTGCAGGATAGGAAAGGCAAAAGGGTCCTGTCAACTTTCTGCATAATATCCCTGAAGCAAAAAAAGGGGGTGATCAAGCCAAAGGCGAGCAGTGTGGTGATTTAAGCATGGCAGGAAGGAAGGGCGTGTATAGGAATGATCTCGTGGGTGAAGTGAGACTAAATTTGAGCCCCGCAAAACGCCTGACGGCTTTGGTGTGATCCATGGATGATAAAAGAGGAGGGATCTGTGAGGCCAGAGGGGTAGGCCAGAGGAGGGAATTTTAGATCTAATGAGGAGATCCAGAGATTTTCTATTTCCACGCAGCTTTTTGGGGGGGTGTAAGGAGGACCAGGATGCCAGGTAATGTAAATGCAGCTAAATAATATTTAAATATGTCCGGGAAGCCCAGGCCACCTTGTGATTTGGAGGCCACTAACACTGATCTAGAAACCCTATCCCAGGTAAATTGGAGAAGAGAGTGTTGCAAAGCTTTGAAATCAGGCATGGGGATTTTGACAGGCAACGTTTCAAAATAGTAGAGCAATTTCGGGAAAATTGTAATTTTTCATTTTCCCAATCCAGGACAAGCAATATGACCTCCATCTCTGGAAGTGATCTCTGAGCTCCCAGAACAGAGGAACAAAATTCAGCCTATTTAAGGAGGACACCCAGGGAGTAAGGTCGATACCGAGATACTAAAGTTCGTCAAATGTCCAATTATAATCGAAGGAAGACTGGATAGAGGAGAGCGCCGCCTGGGGGACATGGAGCGGCATCGCTTCAGATTTAGTTAAATTGAGTTTGTACCCTGATGTGGACAAATATCTAGAGAGTTCACAGTGTAAATTAGGTAATGAAATAAGCGGTTTAGTCAGAGTCCGCAAGATATAGTCAGCAAAAAGAAAGAGTTTTTAAATGAACGCCCTTTAACTTGTACGCCGGAAATGTCTGGAGAACTCCTTATGTGAGCCGCTAGTGACTCAATACAAAGAACAAAAAGGAGAGGAGATAATGGGTGGACGATAGCCGTTGTTCAAGGACCCTAAGTTGGGCAGTTAGAAGTGTACGTTGGAGCTGAGAGTCACGTTTGAGCTTGCAGGAGAGAGCGATGCAACAACCCCTCATAACCGCTTTATGAGCTTCCCACAGAGTACTAGAGAGGTCAACAGTACCCTTGTTCAAAGAGAAATAATCAAGCAGCGAAGCTTCTTGTTGGGACTTGTTTCGTTCTTAAGAAGCCAGTCATTTAGACATCAATTGTAGGTTTTAGCAGGGAGGGGAAATAAGCGAACAGAAAGGGCTATGGGGCATGATGAGACCAGGTAATAGGATTCATTTCCGAAGAGACAATGTAACGTAAGACCGTAGCAATAAGTAAGAAGCGGTCTATTCTAGTGTGTGTTTCATGGGCAGATGAATAGTAAGTGAACTGTCGGTCAGAAGGATTCAGAGTTCTCCAGACCTCAAACAATGCATGACATTTAAGCAAAAGTTGGAATTGATGAGCGGGTCTCACAGCGGAAGCGAAGCAGTGTTCCCAAGTCTATCAAGGGACGGGGACAAAAGCAGATTAAAGTCAACCTCGACAATTAAATATTGATGGGATAAAGAAGAAAATTTGGATAAGACAGTTTTCAAAAAAGGTATCTGATTGGTATTTGGAGCAAATAGGTTGTACAAGGTGGAAAGGGCACCCAGATTTAAAGAGGACAGCTTCCCCAGCCTTCTTCCTTGAGGGGGAGTTAGCTAAATAAGAAGTAGGGAAATGTGATCGTAAAAAATTGAGAGAACCCTGAGGGGAGAAGTGTGTTTCCTGAAGAAATACTACGTTGGGGTCCAAACGCTTGAGTTCCCTGGATAGTAGTCCCCGCTTATGATAGCCAATTTACATGACGGGTCCTCTTTAGGATCAAAGGGAGATCAGTACACGATCTCCCTTTGATCTACTGTCCAGTCCAGGAATGCAGGAAGTGATGTATATGACATCACTTCCTGCATTCAGTGTCACTTTCCAGCTACAGAAGCTGATGAAGCAGATCTCTGCTTCATCAGCTTCTCTGTGGGTCCCTAGGTGACATTAGGGGTCACAGAGCCGTGCAGGTCCCGGCCGCATTGGGCACAGCGGATCTCGGGACCGGCAACGGCAGTGACAGCTGCTGGTAATACAAGCAATCGGGCGTCTAGAGATGCTCGATCGCTTGAATGTAAAGCTCCCGGCCGGCCATGTAATTACAACTACATGCGTTATCCATATGTTACATAGGTTGAAAAAAAAGACACATGTCCATCGAGTTCAACCTATAGAGATGTGATACCCTGATGTTCTGAGAACCTTAGAGGATTTCTCACATAGTCAGTCATTACTGTATGTCATATTTTATGTGATGTACATCACATGTAACTCCCCATATGTCTTGGAAGCTTTTATATTGAATTATTGCCTTATCGTTTTATGATAACACCCTAAAACATCAAGACATTGTCCACTCTTAAATGAGAACTATGAGGTTCTGAGTGAAAATCACCCAGCCTCATAGTTCTAGCCGACCTGTGACAATGAAACTGTCCCAGGTCGGCTCAATAGATCGGGAAGTGAGCGAACACATAACGTCGCTCGCTCACTTCTCGATGCTGTCCCTGCCGAGAGCCGTGACTGTCACTCATGGCTCCCTCCAGGGATTCCCCCCTCCCCTGTCCGATCCTGCAGCGCAGACCGGCGAAATGGATGGGGAGGAGGCGGTTACAGCTGGCTCTGCCTCTAGATAGGCAGAGCCTGCTGTCACTCACGCAACTGGGTGGACCCAGACAGTTATGACGGGATCCGTCCCAGGTGCGGCATGTCAGTATACTGAGCTTTGGGTGATGGGAAGACGCTAGTTTGTGTCCTTCCGTAACCCTTAGGAGAACTATGGGGAAACGCCCTGACCCCATAGTTCTCCTTTAACCTCCCTGGCGGCATGATTTTTTCTTTTTTCTTTTCTTTAACTTTTGAATCTCCCACCGGTTCCGCCCCACTGCGACGCGGACCCTCGCAAGGGATGGAACACGGAAGACGAGTGCCGGCATCGGCCGGAGGACACAGCCCGGCTCAAGGGACAAGGTAAGAGACGAGCTGTGTATTCCCGAGTGTGGCTTGGGGTTACCGCTTATGGTACAGAAAATTAACCCAGAGCCACAGTCGGGAATGCCGCCAAGAAGGTTAACAGGAAGGCACAGCGATGATTAGCGGAATGGCGCATAAGCGCATTTACTATGCATGTGCCCGCGGAGCAGCAATGCCTGAGCTGTTTACTTAGAACTATGAGGTGAGTGCTTTTCACTCACCTCGTACTGTAGTTCTAGCCGACCTGTGACAATGAGACTGTCACAGGTCGGCTCAGTAGATCAGGCGTTCGCTCACTTCTCGATCCTGTCACGGCCCTCTGCCGTGACAGGGGAGGGGCTGGATTTCCCGCTCCGATCCGCCAGGGCTGACTGGAGGAACGGACGGGGAGGGGGCGGGTATAGCTGGCTCTGCCTCTAGATAGGCAGAGCGAGCTGTCACGCAGCTCCAGATATATTTGTCAGGATCCGCTTCAGCTGCGGCGTCTCAGTATACCGCGAGTTGTAGCTTGCGGTATACTGAGCTTAGGGTGTCAGGGGGACGCTAGTTTGTGTCCTCCCGTTACCCTAAGGAGAACTATGGGGAAAAGCCCTTACCCCATAGTTCTCCTTTAAAGAGACAGACACACCAAGGAAGTTTATTTTATTTTATGTACAATATCAGTATCTATGCATTTTTAATGCATAATGGCAGGAATATGATGTCACTATGATGTCAGAAGGGGAAGTTCGAATGGTTTCTGATTGGTTTTTGGTGTTTCACTGCTGTATATATCTGCACTTTTATTTGATTGTTACACTTTACCTGAAGGGACCTATACGGTTCCGAAACGTTGCTACATGATGTGACAATTCTTTTGTCAATAAAGAACATTGACTGACATTCTTATTGGAGTGCGAGTGACTTTTCTACTACGTGTTACTGATCTGCAGAGGTATCTGCTGTCATCTCAGCACCCACCCACTATCTTGGGTTATATCCGGTCAATAGTAAAATGGGATCTACTTGAGTTAACCTCTAATGGAAGGGGACACAGACCGCAGCATGCAGTGGTTCCCAGTGAGGAGGAGAATAGGAGCAGAGCGGTGGCGAGGGGGAATTTAACTAATCGGAATCAACTAATCGATAATGACAATCGTTGGCAACGATTCTCATCGATCCAATCAATTCGTTGTTGCAGCCCTAATGAGTAATAATAACATAGACATGTCAGGTGTAAAATGCTGAAATACTTAGACTTGCAGAGCATTCACTTCCTGCTTTGAAAGGGAAAAATGGCTTCAGTTTGCCGAAGCAATGCACACTGGGATTGCCTTGTCATCAGCAAAGCATTGCTGGGTAATCTCACGAGATCTCAGGCAAAGGCATGGTCACATGTGCATGGTCACATGTGCCAGAAATCCAGGAAGTAAAGGGAGAGCTAGTAATCTGCACTTAGTAAACATGGCCTTAGTAAACATTTTTTTATATGGTCATATAAAAAAATAAGAGTTTAAGTTTAAGCATACACATGATGCTTGCATATAGTTTTCCCACAAAGAATGTTACCTAAAATGTAATTACCCAATTTAAAATAAAAAATATCTAGTAGTTTTATCTAGAGCTGCAGCTAACGATTATTTTCAAAATCGATTAGTTAGCCGATTATTAAGTTCGATTAATCGGTTAATCGGATAGAAAAATCTAAAAAGAAAAATGTATGTTTTGCAATTGTCATCACCTTGGCATAGGTCAGATACATACTGTATGTGTGTGGTTGGACTTGTATCTAACAGTATTTCTAGGCTGCATCATTAGGAAAGGAATTTTATCACACGTTGACTTGATATTCAGCTCTGTATTTCTGGCCATGTTTGGATCTAAATGGTTTGGCTTTGCTCTAGTAGAAAGAAGAATTACTCCAAGGTGTTAAATGCAAATTTGATTATTACTTTTGTGATTGGAATTGATGTCTATGGTTGATGCAAATTATTTTATGTATGCTTTTTAAACACAGGAAATATTTGTGATTCTCATGGACGTTGGAGCTATAATACATATATTTTTTTTATTAAAGCTTTTGCCAAGTGTTAAAGGAGAACTACGGGGTTAAGGCTTTTCCCCATAGTTCTCCTTAGGGTAACGGGAGGACAGAAACTAGCGTCCTCCCGTCACCCTAGGCTCAGTATACCGCGAGCTGTAGCTGTATACCGCGAGCTGTAGCTGTAGTGTAACAATCAAATAAAAGTGCAGATATATACAGCAGTGAAACACCAAAAACCAATCAGAAACCATTGGAACCTCCCCTTCTGACATCATAGTGACATATTCCCGCCTTTATGCATTAAAAATGCATAGATACTGATATTGTACATAAAATAAAAAAAACTTCCTTGGTGTGGGTAAAAATACTTTAAAACGTCTGTGTCTGTCTCTTTAACTGCTTGAAGACCAGGTGTTTAGATCCCCTACCTGGCCAGGCCATTTTTCAGTGTTCAGCGCTGTGGTACTTTGACTGACATTTATTCCGTCACGCAACGCTGTACTGAAATGAATTTTATACCATTTTTTGGGGAAGAGGGCTATTGATATGTAAATTACGATAAATGTATTGTCAAAACTTTTTTTACTTTTTGGATGGAGAATTCCTGTCGACTTTCTGTTGCTGTCTGTGTCCCCACTGGGGAGAGTCACTCTCTCTATTTTTCCTTTCCTGTAGAGAAATACAGCTAAGAATCAACTGCATACTGCTTGTCTTTACCGAAGATTTTTTTAAAGCTTATGATCACACTGTCATCCCTGCCTCTTGGAATGCCCACCTCTGATGCGTTTCACCTTCACGAGCTCCCAGAGGTGCGAATGACAGTGTGATCACGAGGTTCAATAAAAGTTTTATCTTTAGTGAATGCAAGTGGTGTGTTGATTATTTGGTGTGAGGCACAGGAGTGTGGATAGGCTCCTAACATGCACCTGCTACACTCCCCGAACACGGGAGTTGGTGTGATTATTGGGGAAGTGAATTTTTTTTCTGAATGGACAAAGACATTTCTTAGTTTTGTTTTTTGCTGTGTTCTTCCTGTTGGGAAGATTTACCTTTTACTTCCTGCAACAGAAAGTGAGAGAAAATCTACATGCAGAGCAGATGTCCACATTGGAATATTTCCCCTCTAAAGGTGCCCACACACCTTACAATTTATCTGCAGATTTTCTGTGGTCAGATGGAAAAGGTGCAACAGATTCCTCCAGCTACACTTAACTGTGTGGATGGAGTAATCTCCACCTGGGCCAATCTGTTGCACTTTTTCTATCTGACCACAGAAAATCTGCAGATAATTGTATATGGGCACCTTAATTCTGTTCCAGTGACAACTCAAAATTTTTGGATTTTCAGTCCAGGCACAATGGTCACCAGGGCAACAAGGGTGAATCTCCCCGGGCAAACACAGCCAGCAATAAAAACATACACTGGTTTTCTAGGAATTCTGCACTGATGCAAGTCAAAATATAGGCATCCTCTGCAATAGCAGGGGTGTGGAATTCCTATCGCCCGACGCCCGGGACATGTAGTTTCGGGCGCCAGGCGAGTAGTTTTTTTGTACACTTAGCCCCGCTCCGGACAAGCAGAGCTGAGTGCACAGTGTGGAGCCGTCGCTCGTTTTCAAGTGATCTGATTATCGGATCACTTGAATGAAACGAGAAGCGGCGATTGTGTCCACACCGGACGTTGTGTGTGTGCGTTGAGTGCTGCCGCCATTTCACTGTGCCATATTGTAGTAGCGAGGCAGCAGAACTCTCTCACACACAACTCTCTGTGCATTAAAGGGCAAGTTCACTTTCCCACGTAATATGGGAAAATGGAATTACCCGATCAAATCTGGCCCCCGTCTCTCCCAAAACCCCCCACCCCCCGGCTATACTTACCTTTCGGCAAACCGTACTTACCCTCCGTAGGTACAGGTGTACTGTCCTCACCCCGTACTGTCCAGCGCAGTCCTGCCCTATGCATTTTGAATTTCGCTCGCAAATTGCAAGCACTTATTGGTCAGCGTGGTCTGGGGACCACGCTGACCAGTGAGAAGTGCTATTTAGCACAGACAAATACAGTTTTAATTAGGGATGCACAGATACAGAGTATTTTGGCAAGTACTTGTACTTGCCCAAATGCTCGATATCTTCTCCAATACCGGAACTTCTGGTCAGAGGAAGATTTCCTCTGACCGGCAGTGCCGTAGGGGAACATGGTGCCAGCTTCCCAGCCAATCAGCATCGAGCCGGCTTCCTGGCCAATCAGGTCATTACTCGCCGCCTGGTTTCCTGATTGGCCAGGAAGCTGGCTCGATGCCGATTGGCCGGGAAACCGGCTTCCAAGCCATTCACAATCAAGCCGGCCAAACAACATGGAGTCGGCTTCCCTGGCAGTCAGGTAGCCGGGTAGCATCTCATTACCCGCTGCCCGGCTTCCTGATTGCCCGGGAAGCCTGCTCCATGCAAACGGAAGCACCGATACTCGGTGAGTACCGAAAGCAAAATATCGGTACTCGTACTCTATACCCAAAAAACGGTATTGGTGCATCCCTAGTTTTAATTAAAACTATTTTTTTTTGTATCAGGACAAGTAGATTGTTATGAAGGACAAGTAGATTTGGCCCCCGCTTTAGCCCTTGGACAAGTAGTTTTAAAAAAAATGTCCACACCCCTGAATAGGTAAAACAAACCATAATACTCTAACTTACTTTTGGCATGTGTTTATCAGGCCGATACCCCAGAGCAGCACAGCAGAGTATGTAGTAGTATTCTGCATTGCTGTATATTGTATTGCTGGGATTTGTAGTCCCTCTACAGCTTGGAGTCAGTGGCAGAACTAGTAGGCTCGCAGCGTTTGCAGCTACGACCGGGCCCAAGCACTTCACCACTGTCCTAAAATCATTAGTCTGTATTGTTTAAGAAATGATTGGGATCGGCGGGTACTTAAGAAATGTATCAGTACTCGTATTTGGTCTTGAAAAAATTTGTATGGGTGCATCCCTATAATGTAGGTTTTTAATTTCGCTGCAAAAGTAAAAATACTCAGTCTGGTTGTTTTTGGATGTCTGCATAACAATGCATGCAGAATGATACTGTTTCCTTGATTCTTGTTTTGAATAAAACCATTATTTTACAGTGACTCTATTGTCTTAAGCTAACAAATATATGACAAAGAAGTTGCTTGGCATCAGTCATAGAATAAAATAGTCTTTGTTCACCATGTCTTCTGTTTGGCTAACATACAAATGTGGCTTGAAAGAGTCATTACTAAGTGAGCTGTTTGATAATCTGGCAAATCCTTAAAGCTCTCATTTGCCTAGGCTATGAGCATAACATTATTTCCATATTTTTTTCAAGCAGTAAACGTGCTTTCACCCTTTCTACAGTGACCTTTATACATGCCATTGCCACCGGGATTCTGTTTACATGTGTAAAACAGACTGTCGGCTTTA
>NW_017309622.1:0-3777 GCF_000935625.1 Nanorana parkeri
GTGCGGCAAGACTTTTATTTCGGAGGGCGTGGTGCATGGTGAGTGACACTGGATGACATCGATGGAGCCATTTTTATTGGTTTTAAATTAAAGGAATTGTCAAAAATTGACTTTTCAATGAAAGAATTTTTTCTAAAAGTGCGGTTTGTTTATTTACATTGAATTTTAATCCTTTAGTGAATGGGTAGAGGTACCAGGGGGGGTATCTGGGTCCCCCCTTAACGGGGTACCCCGATGCATATAAGCCCCCTTGCCTGCAGATCCCCACAACCACCGGGTCAGGGGTGTGGGGAAGAGGCCCTTGTCCCCATCGGACACCCCCCCCAATGCTGAGGTACCGTGGCCTTGATCCTGCATCATACTCCCTGCACAGGATGAATGTAGAGTGTAGTACAGTGTACGGAGCTCCCTGATCCTGCGTCATACTCCCTGCACAGGATGAATGTAGAGTGTAGTACAGTGTACGGAGCTCCCTGATCCTGCGTCATACTCCCTGCACAGGATGAATGTAGAGTGCAGTACTTTGGCAGAACGTTAGATGATGAAATCATTGTGAAATGGGTGTCCTCTTCTCTGTGGGACGGTGAAGGTATGACAATGGTCTGAGTACAGCACGAACTCCTCTGGGTATTACTGAGGGAATTGTGAGTGGGATGCCGGGAGTGGGAGGTGACTTTTCCTGTCATATGATGTACATTTGGAAGTCATTAAAGGTTTGACTGCTGTTCCTATAAATGTCACATGACTAGCAGTGATTGTCCCGGGTCCTGCAGTGCAGTCTACAATGTATCCAGCAGGCGGCAGCACAGTTATTTCTACTAATTATCATAAACCCGAGCTCATCATTCTCCTGCAATTTTATACTGACATCCAGATGGAACAGTCACTCCTTGACTGATCCAGACCATCATGGGACTGTCACTCCTTGACTGATCCAGACCATCATGGGACTGTCACTCCTTGACTGATCCAGACCATCATGGGACTGTCACTCCTTGACTGATCCAGACCATCATGGGACTGTCAGTCCTTGACTGATCCAGACCATCATGACACAGTCACTCAGTGACTGATCCAGACCATCATGGGACTGTCACTCCTTGACTGATCCAGACCATCATACATACCATCCTCGCACTGTCGCTCCTTGACTGATCCAGACCATCATGGCACTATCACTCCTTGACTGATCCAGACCATCATGGCACTATCACTCAGTGACTGATCCAGACCATCATGGGACTGTCACTCCTTGACTGATCCAGACCATCATGGGACTGTCACTCCTTGACTGATCCAGACCATCATGGGACTGTCACTCCTTGACTGATCCAGACCATCATGGGACTGTCACTCCTTGACTGATCCAGACCATCATGGGACTGTCACTCCTTGACTGATCCAGACCATCATGGGACTGTCACTCCTTGACTGATCCAGACCATCATGGGACTGTCACTCCTTGACTGATCCAGACCATCATGGGACTGTCACTCCTTGACTGATCCAGACCATCATGGGACTGTCAGTCCTTGACTGATCCAGACCATCATGGGACTGTCAGTCCTTGACTGATCCAGACCATCATGGGACTGTCAGTCCTTGACTGATCCAGACCATCATGGGACTGTCAGTCCTTGACTGATCCAGACCATCATGGGACTGTCAGTCCTTGACTGATCCAGACCATCATGGGACTGTCACTCCTTGACTGATCCAGACCATCATGGGACTGTCACTCCTTGACTGATCCAGACCATCATGGGACTGTCACTCCTTGACTGATCCAGACCATCATGGGACTGTCACTCCTTGACTGATCCAGACCATCATGGGACTGTCACTCCTTGACTGATCCAGACCATCATGGGACTGTCACTCCTTGACTGATCCAGACCATCATGGGACTGTCACTCCTTGACTGATCCAGACCATCATGGGACTGTCACTCCTTGACTGATCCAGACCATCATGGGACTGTCACTCCTTGACTGATCCAGACCATCATGGGACTGTCACTCCTTGACTGATCCAGACCATCATGGGACTGTCACTCCTTGACTGATCCAGACCATCATGGGACTGTCACTCCTTGACTGATCCAGACCATCATGGGACTGTCACTCCTTGACTGATCCAGACCATCATGGGACTGTCACTCCTTGACTGATCCAGACCATCATGGGACTGTCACTCCTTGACTGATCCAGACCATCATGGGACTGTCACTCCTTGACTGATCCAGACCATCATGGGACTGTCACTCCTTGACTGATCCAGACCATCATGGCACTGTCACTCCTTGACTGATCCAGACCATCATGGCACTGTCACTCCTTGACTGATCCAGACCATCATGGGACTGTCACTCCTTGACTGATCCAGACCATCATGGCACTGTCACTCCTTGACTGATCCAGACCATCATGGCACTGTCACTCCTTGACTGATCCAGACCATCATGGCACTGTCACTCCTTGACTGATCCAGACCATCATGGGACTGTCACTCCTTGACTGATCCAGACCATCATGGGACTGTCACTCCTTGACTGATCCAGACCATCATGGGACTGTCACTCCTTGACTGATCCAGACCATCATGGGACTGTCACTCCTTGACTGATCCAGACCATCATGGGACTGTCACTCCTTGACTGATCCAGACCATCATGGGACTGTCACTCCTTGACTGATCCAGACCATCATGGGACTGTCACTCCTTGACTGATCCAGACCATCATGGGACTGTCACTCCTTGACTGATCCAGACCATCATGGGACTGTCACTCCTTGACTGATCCAGACCATCATGGGACTGTCACTCCTTGACTGATCCAGACCATCATGGGACTGTCACTCCTTGACTGATCCAGACCATCATGGGACTGTCAGTCCTTGACTGATCCAGACCATCATGGCACAGTCACTCAGTGACTGATCCAGACCATCATGGGACTGTCACTCCTTGACTGATCCAGACCATCATGGGACTGTCACTCCTTGACTGATCCAGACCATCATGGCACTGTCACTCCTTGACTGATCCAGACCATCATCACACTGTCAGTCCTTGACTGATCCAGACCATCATGGGACTGTCACTCCTTGACTGATCCAGACCATCATGGGACTGTCAGTCCAGGAGTGATAATGAATAATATTAGTAGTGACCTGTTCCAGAACAAGCAGGGTGGAGGTGCTGCAGTACGGCGGGAGAGGTTCAGACATGGTGTATAGAACAGGAGGTAGTGGTGGTGCAGCCATGTTGATGAGAGTTGGAGGACATAAAGTGTGAAGAGAAAGAAGGTACACTTCTGAGAGATGGGGGTACAGGTATGGTGGAGAGCAGGGGGTGTAGGCAGTTGGGAGAATGTAGGGGTGGGGTGGAGGATTAGGGTGAACTGGGGAGAGAAGAGCCTGCAGGCGTGTTAGTGTTGAAGGAGTTGGTGAGAACAGGGGGGCATTCTGCTGACACAATGGTGGGAGCAGATGGAGGGAGCGTTGGGTATGAGTGCATGGGCTGTGATGGTGCACTAGGGAGAGCTAAGGAGACAACATGCAGGCAGTGACGCAGGCCCAGTGGTAAGAGAAGAGGATGGTTCAGGTGTGCAGGTAAGACTAGGGGGTAAGCATGCACAGGTAAACCGGAGAGAGATCAAGTACAGATGCAGTCCTAAGGGGAAGGGTGCAGACACGCTGGGTGGTGGGAAAATGTGGGGTGCAAGTATAATGGGTTGTGAAACCGGTGGGGAGCAGAGAGTAGGTGGTGACCGAG
>NW_017309622.1:4197-7693 GCF_000935625.1 Nanorana parkeri
TGGGTGCTGACAGAAGAGGGACTGCAGACAATGGGCAGGATGGGCAGACAGAGAATTGGGGCTGAAGGTGCGGTGAGTGATGAGAAGATGGGGAGAGCAGACAAGATGAATGCTGAGAGAGGTAGAATGCACATGGGCAGGGAGATGATGGAAATGTGGTGTAGTTTAGGCAGGCGGGGTGCAGGTACATTGGGCAGTGAGAGAAGGGGAGGTGCAGGTACAATGGGCAGTGAGAGAAGAGGAGGTGCAGGTACATTGGGCAGTGAGAGAAGGGGAGGTGCAGGTACAATGGGCAGTGAGAGAAGAGGAGGTGCAGGTACATTGGGCAGTGAGAGAAGGGGAGGTGCAGGTACATTGGGTAGTGAGAGAAGGGGAGGTGCAGGTACATTGGGCAGTGAGAGAAGGGGGGGTGCAGAGTGTATCTACATTCCACATACTCGGCCTGTACAGTGTATCTACATTCCACATACTCGGCCTGCACAGTGTATCTACATTCCACATACTCGGCCTGCAGTGTATCTACATTCCACATACTCGGCCTGCACAATGTATCTACATTCCACATACTCGGCCTGTACAGTGTATCTACATTCCACATACTCGGCCTGCAGTGTATCTACATTCCACATACTCGGCCTGCACAGTGTATCTACATTCCACATATAAAGTCTGTCATGTGATACACGTGTCGTAGCTTCATCTGAAGGTATAGCGATTAGTGACGTTCGCGTCCAATCAGAAATGACAAGAGGCCGCAACCAATAAGAACACTGTCCCATGAGAGCGAGGCTCGGAACGCAAACAATCTGTCCAGGCGGCTATGTTGAGCACAGATCGGAGGATTCGGAGTGATCGGGCAGCGACTAGCCACGCCTTTAGGAGCCTGTCAGGCGGAGACACCAGGCGGCCCGGGGACATGAGCCACCGAGCGGGTGAGTCACCCTAATGTGGACGTATTTATACCCCTCTCACTCACTGTCTGATTACCCTGTTACCCCTTATCACTCCCCAACCTCCCTCATATCCTATAACCACCCCCTGACACCCCCCGATATCCCATAATACTTCCCTGACACCCCATAACCACCCCCCGATATCCCATAATACTTCCCTGACACCCCCTGGTATCCCATAATACTTCCCTGACACCCCATAATACTTCCCTGACACCCCATAATACTTCCCTGACACCCCGTATCCTCTCCCACACCGTGACCCCCCATAGAGCAGTCTGTACCCCCATAATACAGAGTCGCTCTCAGTGGTGGGTGTCAGAGGGATGTCTCTGCTGATTGGCTGGGAGCTTTCGGGTCAAAATGTGGGTGGGAAGATTGCGTCATCTCACCCTGGTACTTCTCAGCAGTAGCACTGACACCTGGGGCAGGACAAGCCCCTCCCCCTCATACATGCAGCCCCTCCCCCTCATACATACAGCCCCTCATACATGCAGCCCCTCCCCCTCATACATACAGGCGCCACAGTACATAAGCTGATATCTGATTGGTTGTCCTATGTGCCTCTGGGGGGATGGGAAAGATCATTTCCAGCTTACAGGATGACATGTGCTGTCCCTAGGACCATGTCTGTTGTGTGTCCTCTGGTATCCGAGTCATACGTGTGCTGGGTTGTATGTTACCTCTTATAAGATGCACGCGGTGTCACGCTGTGCTAAGCTCCTACTCATGGTCACCATGGCGCCTTATCTGTCTGGGGCAAAGTCCAGCACCGGCGGCACACACTGTGCACTGCCACACATGAATGCTGACAGCTGGAGGTCTGATGGAAGAGCAGCCAAGGGGCCCCCAGCACAGATCATAGGGCCCAAGGTACGTTCACTGCATGCTGCATACAATCCATGTCAGGAGCGGGTCTGTGATGTGTATTATTCCAGGAATGTGTAGTCACCCCGACACTCAGCCAGAGGAATGTGTAGTCACCCCGACACTCAGCCAGAGGAAAAGAGGAAGGGGCTGCTTCCAGTTCTGTGGATTGGGCTCAGGAAGAGGAAGGGGCTGCTTCCAGTTCTGTGGATTGGGCTCAGGAAGAGGAAGGGGCTGCTTCCAGTTCTGTGGATTGGGCTCAGGAAGAGGAAGGGGCTGCTTCCAGTTCTGTGGATTGGGCTCAGGAAGAGGAAGGGGCTGCTTCCAGTTCTGTGGATTGGGCTCAGGAAGAGGAAGGGGCTGCTTCCAGTTCTGTGGATTGGGCTCAGGAAGAGGAAGGGGCTGCTTCCAGTTCTGTGGATTGGGCTCAGGAAGAGGAAGGGGCTGCTTCCAGTTCTGTGGATTGGGCTCAGGAAGAGGAAGGGGCTGCTTCCAGTTCTGTGGATTGGGCTCAGGAAGAGGAAGGGGCTGCTTCCAGTTCTGTGGATTGGGCTCAGGAAGAGGAAGGGGCTGCTTCCAGTTCTGTGGATTGGGCTCAGGAAGAGGAAGGGGCTGCTTCCAGTTCTGTGGATTGGGCTCAGGAAGAGGAAGGGGCTGCTTCCAGTTCTGTGGATTGGGCTCAGGAAGAGGAAGGGGCTGCTTCCAGTTCTGTGGATTGGGCTCAGGAAGAGGAAGGGGCTGCTTCCAGTTCTGTGGATTGGGCTCAGGAAGAGGAAGGGGCTGCTTCCAGTTCTGTGGATTGGGCTCAGGAAGAGGAAGGGGCTGCTTCCAGTTCTGTGGATTGGGCTCAGGAAGAGGAAGGGGCTGCTTCCAGTTCTGTGGATTGGGCTCAGGAAGAGGAAGGGGCTGCTTCCAGTTCTGTGGATTGGGCTCAGGAAGAGGAAGGGGCTGCTTCCAGTTCTGTGGATTGGGCTCAGGAAGAGGAAGGGGCTGCTTCCAGTTCTGTGGATTGGGCTCAGGAAGAGGAAGGGGCTGCTTCCAGTTCTGTGGATTGGGCTCAGGAAGAGGAAGGGGCTGCTTCCAGTTCTGTGGATTGGGCTCAGGAAGAGGAAGGGGCTGCTTCCAGTTCTGTGGATTGGGCTCAGGAAGAGGAAGGGGCTGCTTCCAGTTCTGTGGATTGGGCTCAGGAAGAGGAAGGGGCTGCTTCCAGTTCTGTGGATTGGGCTCAGGAAGAGGAAGGGGCTGCTTCCAGTTCTGTGGATTGGGCTCAGGAAGAGGAAGGGGCTGCTTCCAGTTCTGTGGATTGGGCTCAGGAAGAGGAAGGGGCTGCTTCCAGTTCTGTGGATTGGGCTCAGGAAGAGGAAGGGGCTGCTTCCAGTTCTGTGGATTGGGCTCAGGAAGAGGAAGGGGCTGCTTCCAGTTCTGTGGATTGGGCTCAGGAAGAGGAAGGGGCTGCTTCCAGTTCTGTGGATTGGGCTCAGGAAGAGGAAGGGGCTGCTTCCAGTTCTGTGGATTGGGCTCAGGAAGAGGAAGGGGCTGCTTCCAGTTCTGTGGATTGGGCTCAGGAAGAGGAAGGGGCTGCTTCCAGTTCTGTGGATTGGGCTCAGGAAGAGGAAGGGGCTGCTTCCAGTTCTGTGGATTGGGCTCAGGAAGAGGAAGGGGCTGCTTCCAGTTCT
>NW_017309622.1:17995-21478 GCF_000935625.1 Nanorana parkeri
GGCTGCTTCCAGTTCTATGGATTGGCCTAAGGAAGGGGCTGCTTCCACCTCTGTGGATTGGGCTCAGCAAGAGGAAGGGGCTGCTTCCACCTCTGTGGATTGGGCTCAGCAAGAGGAAGGGGCTGCTTCCACCTCTGTGGATTGGGCTCAGCAAGAGGAAGGGGCTGCTTCCACCTCTGTGGATTGGGCTCAGCAAGAGGAAGGGGCTGCTTCCACCTCTGTGGATTGGGCTCAGCAAGAGGAAGGGGCTGCTTCCACCTCTGTGGATTGGGCTCAGCAAGAGGAAGGGGCTGCTTCCACCTCTGTGGATTGGGCTCAGCAAGAGGAAGGGGCTGCTTCCACCTCTGTGGATTGGGCTCAGCAAGAGGAAGGGGCTGCTTCCACCTCTGTGGATTGGGCTCAGCAAGAGGAAGGGGCTGCTTCCACCTCTGTGGATTGGGCTCAGCAAGAGGAAGGGGCTGCTTCCACCTCTGTGGATTGGGCTCAGCAAGAGGAAGGGGCTGCTTCCACCTCTGTGGATTGGGCTCAGCAAGAGGAAGGGGCTGCTTCCACCTCTGTGGATTGGGCTCAGCAAGAGGAAGGGGCTGCTTCCACCTCTGTGGATTGGGCTCAGCAAGAGGAAGGGGCTGCTTCCACCTCTGTGGATTGGGCTCAGCAAGAGGAAGGGGCTGCTTCCACCTCTGTGGATTGGGCTCAGCAAGAGGAAGGGGCTGCTTCCACCTCTGTGGATTGGGCTCAGCAAGAGGAAGGGGCTGCTTCCACCTCTGTGGATTGGGCTCAGCAAGAGGAAGGGGCTGCTTCCACCTCTGTGGATTGGGCTCAGCAAGAGGAAGGGGCTGCTTCCACCTCTGTGGATTGGGCTCAGCAAGAGGAAGGGGCTGCTTCCACCTCTGTGGATTGGGCTCAGCAAGAGGAAGGGGCTGCTTCCACCTCTGTGGATTGGGCTCAGCAAGAGGAAGGGGCTGCTTCCACCTCTGTGGATTGGGCTCAGCAAGAGGAAGGGGCTGCTTCCACCTCTGTGGATTGGGCTCAGCAAGAGGAAGGGGCTGCTTCCACCTCTGTGGATTGGGCTCAGCAAGAGGAAGGGGCTGCTTCCACCTCTGTGGATTGGGCTCAGCAAGAGGAAGGGGCTGCTTCCACCTCTGTGGATTGGGCTCAGGAAGAGGAAGGCGCTGCTTCCAGTTCTGTGGATTGGGCTCAGGAAGAGGACCTGTCTCCTGACATCCATTCCAAGCTCAAGGACACTTATCTCCAAGAAACGCGCTGTGTGATTTTCTTTCTTTCCAGTTGTAGCCGCCTGTGTAAACTTTACCAAAGACCTAAACATGACCATACCTGCCAAAACCTTCCCTGTACACGCGCCTTTACAGCCAGTGTTGTACATTGACTGGGAGCACCCCGAAAAACTGTTTCCTCCTAATCGCTTTGTAGAGCAATTCAAAAGAAGTCTAAAGCTCCTCTGCATCCTACTTCAAGAAGGGTTCCTTTCCTCCCTCCATAACCAAGCCAGGGTTTCACTTACATTAAAAGTCCAAGCCCGATATATCTGGGAACAAGCCCTCCCTTCATCATGATGGGGGGGCCCCAACCTTCTCAAATGGGGAGGGGCAGCAGAAGGCTGGCCTCCTGGGACATTCATATGCCTGGGTGCAGAGCGTTGTAGTAACCAAGGGTTTCAATCACGAGTTTCGCTCCTGGCCTCCTCACTTTCTGCGGTAAAACGTAGAATTATCTTTCCGAATGTTATTGGATCTTCTCACTGCCCTAGATCACCTCCAGGGGGGGCAGAAAAGGTCCGGGGGGTGGGGGGTTACTTCAACTTGTGCACTGTCCACAAAGCAAAGGAAAGAGGGTAGGGAGGGGGGTCCGCTCTGAATGGAATCTTCCTGCACTGTCTTCACCTGGGAGATTCTTGGCATATCCTCCATCTTGTCTTGCTCATCAATGCTATGGACACACAACACTACCAATGTGTTGCCCTTCCATTCGGCAGAAGCCCCGTTGTCCAATATTCAGCTGTGGATAGAAATCCTGCGGAGCTTCAGATGTGTCCTGAATCTCTGGAAGTCTTAGCTGGAACCATCCCATGGTTTGAAGTACCTGGGCCTGGTATTGGACATGACCTTGTCCAGAGAAAAGATCCTATTCATCCGTTCTCATGCTTAGAACTTGCAGTCCCGGAGTTGGACCATTTGCTTTTGCATGATGCTGGGCTGGACTCCTTCCAGGCAGTTACTATGCACCATTTCACTCCATGCCATTGCAGCTTAGCATACTGGCCAAGTGGGCCCAATAGTCTCCCATTTGCTTCTCCATCAAGACAAATCTGCAAGGTCACCTCCCGGACTTCCCTGATACCTGGGCCCTTTCTGCCATGGTTGTTGTCATTATGGGCCTGTGAACCATTGTTTGTTGTGTTGCCTGCCCCTCTGTTGGACTCCATTTGGACGTCCTATCCATAGAAGAATGACCTCCCTGTGTCCTGTGATAACAGACTTCAGGTAAGACAACAATCCTGCTTTTCTGGGCTCAGTGGAAAGAGGACTCGGGCTTCAGCTGGTTAGAGGTCCACATATGAGTTCTGTCCCCGGCATTGTGATTATCCTGCTTGCCCTAATGGTTTGCATAACCGTCCCTGATCGTGCGGCAGATTCTACGCCCCAAATCTCAATGTAAGTGATCAGCAAGCAACCATCTTTCTTTATTTCTACAATGCTCATTGCCTGCTCCCAATTCTGTCCTCCTGTGCATGTGACCAGTGACATCGCTATCTGCTGATAGTACCATAGGTTGTGGCATGAGTCCAGCAACAGGTGGGGGGCACTGACTCCTGTCCCTGTTATTACTGATCCATACGCAGAGAATGCCTCCCTCTCTCTCTCTCTCTCTCTCTCTATCTATCTATCTATCTATCTATCTAACGTCATACATTTGTCTGGCACATCAGCAAGGGAAGAATTCATATGTCAGGGCGTGTACAGGAGGCTGCTCAGTGAATCTGCCCTCACCCGGAATATGTTCTGCTGCTTGGAGGACACTGCCCACAGAGACGGCTGATGCCATCCCAGGCTTTCCTCCTGGGAATATGACTCAGACTTCTCACTTTATATACAGACTGAGCTACGTGTCACATCATTACCAGCTGCCATAGCCAACTTACCAAAGAGGGACATTGTGGGCTCACCTCCCACATAACTGGAGCTGGACTCTGTCAGGTGCCTGCTATGTGCCATGCTGGATCACTGTGTATTGTGGGGTTGTCTGGTTTGAGTTGCACATTGTAAGTGGATCCTCCTCTGTCCTCCATCTTGTATTAGTGATGCCCGGTGGACCTTCCTCTGTCCTCCATCTTGTATTAGTGATGCCCGGTGGACCTTCCTCTGTCCTCCATCTTGTATTGGTGATGCCTGGTGGATCCTCCTCTGTCCTCCATCTTGTATTAGTGATGCCTGGTGGACCTTCCTCTGTCCTCCATCTTGTATT
>NW_017309622.1:21592-24073 GCF_000935625.1 Nanorana parkeri
CCGGGGGGTGGGGGGTTACTTCAACTTGTGCACTGTCCACAAAGCAAAGGAAAGAGGGTAGGGAGGGGGGTCCGCTCTGAATGGAATCTTCCTGCACTGTCTTCACCTGGGAGATTCTTGGCATATCCTCCATCTTGTCTTGCTCATCAATGCTATGGACACACAACACTACCAATGTGTTGCCCTTCCATTCGGCAGAAGCCCCGTTGTCCAATATTCAGCTGTGGATAGAAATCCTGCGGAGCTTCAGATGTGTCCTGAATCTCTGGAAGTCTTAGCTGGAACCATCCCATGGTTTGAAGTACCTGGGCCTGGTATTGGACATGACCTTGTCCAGAGAAAAGATCCTATTCATCCGTTCTCATGCTTAGAACTTGCAGTCCCGGAGTTGGACCATTTGCTTTTGCATGATGCTGGGCTGGACTCCTTCCAGGCAGTTACTATGCACCATTTCACTCCATGCCATTGCAGCTTAGCATACTGGCCAAGTGGGCCCAATAGTCTCCCATTTGCTTCTCCATCAAGACAAATCTGCAAGGTCACCTCCCGGACTTCCCTGATACCTGGGCCCTTTCTGCCATGGTTGTTGTCATTATGGGCCTGTGAACCATTGTTTGTTGTGTTGCCTGCCCCTCTGTTGGACTCCATTTGGACGTCCTATCCATAGAAGAATGACCTCCCTGTGTCCTGTGATAACAGACTTCAGGTAAGACAACAATCCTGCTTTTCTGGGCTCAGTGGAAAGAGGACTCGGGCTTCAGCTGGTTAGAGGTCCACATATGAGTTCTGTCCCCGGCATTGTGATTATCCTGCTTGCCCTAATGGTTTGCATAACCGTCCCTGATCGTGCGGCAGATTCTACGCCCCAAATCTCAATGTAAGTGATCAGCAAGCAACCATCTTTCTTTATTTCTACAATGCTCATTGCCTGCTCCCAATTCTGTCCTCCTGTGCATGTGACCAGTGACATCGCTATCTGCTGATAGTACCATAGGTTGTGGCATGAGTCCAGCAACAGGTGGGGGGCACTGACTCCTGTCCCTGTTATTACTGATCCATACGCAGAGAATGCCTCCCTCTCTCTCTCTCTCTCTCTCTCTATCTATCTATCTATCTATCTATCTAACGTCATACATTTGTCTGCCACATCAGCAAGGGAAGAATTCATATGTCAGGGCGTGTACAGGAGGCTGCTCAGTGAATCTGCCCTCACCCGGAATATGTTCTGCTGCTTGGAGGACACTGCCCACAGAGACGGCTGATGCCATCCCAGGCTTTCCTCCTGGGAATATGACTCAGACTTCTCACTTTATATACAGACTGAGCTACGTGTCACATCATTACCAGCTGCCATAGCCAACTTACCAAAGAGGGACATTGTGGGCTCACCTCCCACATAACTGGAGCTGGACTCTGTCAGGTGCCTGCTATGTGCCATGCTGGATCACTGTGTATTGTGGGGTTGTCTGGTTTGAGTTGCACATTGTAAGTGGATCCTCCTCTGTCCTCCATCTTGTATTAGTGATGCCCGGTGGACCTTCCTCTGTCCTCCATCTTGTATTGGTGATGCCCGGTGGACCTTCCTCTGTCCTCCATCTTGTATTAGTGATGCCTGGTGGACCTTCCTCTGTCCTCCATCTTGTATTGGTGATGCCTGGTGGATCCTCCTCTGTCCTCCATCTTGTATTAGTGATGCCTGGTGGACCTTCCTCTGTCCTCCATCTTGTATTGGTGATGCCTGGTGGACCTTCCTCTGTCCTTTGTGTTGTATTATCGATGTGTCGCTCCTCCTTTTGTATTATGTGTGGTGGACCTTCCCCTGGTAGCCGCGTTGCACACTCCATGCATCATGCTGCATTGGTCCTCATAGGGCAATCATCAGTGAACATACTGCACCACGTAGCTGTATTATATTGGGCACTGCACTTCATCTGCTGGTGTTACGTATGAAGCCCTGGCTGCCCAGCCTTCAGAACCTCTGCGTATTGGGTGATGTGCATTTGTAAAGGTTCTAGCGAGGTTTATGCCTGGCGCTGTAAATCTGTGTCGGGAGGCTGCTGGGTGCTGAACATGAATAGTCCGCACACACACACACAAATGTCAGAGCAATATCATTCCAATTTTATGGTCTAATTGACCTTTCCTGGCCTGCCCTTCCTGCGCTGGGGGGGTCAGTAATACAGACAACATGGTTCTCTTTTATATGAAGCTTCCCTTCATTGGGTGGTCTGCACTGTGTGAAGTAGTGAGATTGTCCGTTCCTCCTCTGTGGTACATGTGGGAGGCACAGACCACCTTTCAGCCACTTTGTGTGCCGTAGGTGAGGATGAGAGAGAAGAGCCGCCTCTGCCAGGTCACACGGAAGGTAATAGACGTCCTGTTGGTGTCAGGGATCAGTGTGATGGTATGGCAGTAGGAGTTCCCATGACCTGAAATGAGGGAGGAAGATTAATCCCCCCCCCCCCACCCCTTCCCCCGGCC
>NW_017309622.1:25168-44531 GCF_000935625.1 Nanorana parkeri
TCCGAGTAATCTTCCTCCACATTACACAGACTACTTCTCCCCGTAGCTTTGCATGAAGGAGCAGCACTGGGGGTCTGTGGTTAGAATCCCGGACAGGACAAGGAGCTTGCATCTTCTCCCTGTGTGGATTTCCTCTGGGTACGCCGGTTTCCTCCCACACTCTAGAAGACATGCTGGAAGGTTCATTGGCTCCTCTCTAAGTTGGTCCTGTATATATGCGTGTGAGATAGGGACCTTAGATTGTAAGCTCCCCGGGGGAAGGGACTGATGTCAATGTGCACTTATAAAAGTCAAGTGTGGTGCCCATCATGTGTCAGTCCTGATCTAGAACTAGCTAGTAGGGAGGCCATCATGTGTCAGTCCTGATCTAGAACTAGCTAGTAGGGAGGCCATCATGTGTCAGTCCTGATCTAGAACTAGCTAGTAGGGAGGCCATCATGTGTCAGTCCTGATCTAGAACTAGCTAGTAGGGAGGCCATCATGTGTCAGTCCTGATCTAGAACTAGCTAGTAGGGAGGCCATCATGTGTCAGTCCTGATCTAGAACTAGCTAGTAGGGAGGCCAAGTGTGGTGCCGCCCTCACTCTCCATTATCCAATGTAAGATGGGCAATAATACATGTAATATGGAGGATACCTCCCACAACGTCTCTCCTCATAATACTATGCTGGAACTATTACCTGTAGATTGGTGGACACATCTCTCTATACACCTGTGTGTCCTATACAATCAGAGCTGTGTATCCAGAGACACTGTGACTCCTCTAGAAGGATCTGATATGTGTGTCCTATACAATCAGAGCTGTGTATCCAGAGACACTGTGACTCCTCTAGAAGGATCTGATATGTGTGTCCTATACAATCAGAGCTGTGTATCCAGAGACACTGTGACTCCTCTAGAAGGATCTGATATGTGTGTCCTATACAATCAGAGCTGTGTATCCAGAGACCCTGCGACTAGAAGGATCTGATATGTGTGACCTGACTGTGTGACTCCGGCGGATCATTTTCCACTCCTGTGCTCAGTGTTTAAGGCCCGGGATTTATTTTCACCTGCTACATGAAGTTCACCTGTAATTACTCCCCAGCGTGCCGGCTCCTGTTACTGAGCGCGCCATTCTCTCACCTTCCGCCATTAAATAATGATGATGGAATAGGCGCTTACACCGCACACTGAGCATTGGTGTCTTCTGTCCTCCGCCTGAGATTATCCGTGTGTCCCTTGTTCTCCTGTCCTCCGCCTGAAATTATCCGTGTGTCCCTTGTTCTCCTGTCCTCCGCCTGAGATTATCCGTGTGTCCCTTATTCTCCTGTCCTCTGTTGATCCGTGCGTCCCTTGTTCTCCTGTCCTCCGTTGATCTGTGTGTCCCTTGTTCTTCTGTTCTCCGCCTGAGATTATCCGTGTGTCCCTTGTTCTCCTGTCCTCCGCCTGAGATTATCCGTGCGTCCCTTGTTCTCCTGTCCTCCGTTGATCTGTGTGTCCCTTGTTCTCCTGTCCTCCGCCTGAGATTATCCGTGTGTCCCTTGTTCTCCTGTCCTCCGCCTGAGATTATCCGTGACCTTGTTCTTCTGTCCTCTGTTGTATATGATCCGTGTGTCCCTTGTTCTCCTGTCCTCTATTGATCCGTGTGTCCCTTGTTCTCCTGTCCTCTGTTGTATATGATCCGTGTGTCCCTTGTTCTTCTGTCCTCTGTTGTATATGATCCGTGTGTCCCTTGTTCTCCTGTCCTCTGTTGATCCGTGTGTCCCTTGTTCTCCTGTCCTCTGTTGTATATGATCCGTGTGTCCCTTGTTCTCCTGTCCTCTGTTGTATATGATCCGTGTGTCCCTTGTTCTTCGGTCCTCTGTTGATCCGTGTGTCCCTTGTTCTCCTGTCCTCTGTTGTATATGATGCTGCCACCTCCTATATGTTTGGGTTGCATCACTTGTTACTCCATGGCAGGAAGTTTGATGGGTCATTAGCAGGCCTCTGTGCTGACTCCCCTCATAATAGGAGGGCACATTGCATCCCTCATGTGGCTGATGGTGAAGGGTGTAGTCGGGTATCTTGCATGGCACGAAGCGTCCCCCCCCCATCCATGGAATGACATCATTGTATCTGTGCAGTTGTGTGAAAGCTAGGAGGAGAAGTATTGCGCAATGTCCTCGGCAGTATTTCAGTGACTGGTATGGGGTAAAGTTGCTGCGTTTATGGTCTGGCATGCTGCTGCAATACAGCCCGGGCAGTCACGGTGTCTCTGAGGCAAAGAGTTCAATATCTGCGCCCCATCTGGACCGGCTTTGGCCCGCCGCAGGAATGCCATTGTCCTCTGAGAGGTTGCTTGTTGAATCTTGTGATATTCCGGGAACACTGAGGTGATTTCAAAGAGTTCTAGGCAGCGCTTTGCCCCATTTCCCCTCTCTAAGGGGTGGCCCAGAAAGTAACCCTTTCATGTGACCGCCCTTTCCCTGTGTATGGAGATCTCTACCTGGGAGGGGTGTGGCTACAGATTAGCAGCATACCACCCGTATCACAATCTCTCACATACCAAACTACACAACACCCAGCCCCTTTCTTCATTCACATCTGCACTGCAACATATAACTAATATAATCATTGTATGATAACACCACCATGGCGCCGCACTGGCCCTCTAACCTCACATACCTACCCACAACACAAAGCCTCTTCCCAAGTAATGCATTGCATGACCCCTGACACCAACCTACGCATTGTCCTTATACTTCCTTATGTGAAAGACCAAAGCTGGACCTACATCTGCCAAGTAAATGGAAGTGCAGTGATATCGGGAGAGCCTAGGCACAGGAAGTGCAATGATATCGGGAGTTCCTAGGCACAGGAAGTGCAGTGATATCAGGAGAGCCTAGGTACAGGAAGTGCAATGATATCGGGATTTCCTAGGCACAGGAAGTGCAGTGATATCAGGAGAGCCTAGGCACAGGAAGTGCAGTAATATCAGGAGAGCCTAGGCACAGGAAGTGCAATGATATCAGGAGTACACTGCAATTTGTCAGAAGGCATTCAAGAGAAAATGTAAATACTTAGACCTCCTCCAGCCCCCATCACTCCATCCTCCTCCATCACTCCCCATCCTCTGTCCTCCTCCATCCCCCATCACTCCTCCATCCCCCATCACTCCTCCATCCCCCATCACTCCTCCATCCCCCATCACTCCTCCATCCCCCATCACTCCTCCATCCCCCATCACTCCTCCATCCCCCATCACTCCTCCATCCCCCATCACTCCTCCATCCCCCATCACTCCTCCATCCCCCATCACTCCTCCATCCCCCATCACTCCTCCATCCCCCATCACTCCTCCATCCCCCATCACTCCTCCATCCCCCATCACTCCTCCATCCCCCATCACTCCTCCATCCCCCATCACTCCTCCATCCCCCATCACTCCTCCATCCCCCATCACTCCTCCATCCCCCATCACTCCTCCATCCCCCATCACTCCTCCATCCCCCATCACTCCTCCATCCCCCATCACTCCTCCATCCCCCATCACTCCTCCATCCCCCATCACTCCTCCATCCCCCATCACTCCTCCATCCCCCATCACTCCTCCATCCCCCATCACTCCTCCATCCCCCATCACTCCTCCATCCCCCATCACTCCTCCATCCCCCATCACTCCTCCATCCCCCATCACTCCTCCATCCCCCATCACTCCTCCATCCCCCATCACTCCTCCATCCCCCATCACTCCTCCATCCCCCATCACTCCTCCATCCCCCATCACTCCTCCATCCCCCATCACTCCTCCATCCCCCATCACTCCTCCATCCCCCATCACTCCTCCATCCCCCATCACTCCTCCATCCCCCATCACTCCTCCATCCCCCATCACTCCTCCATCCCCCATCACTCCTCCATCCCCCATCACTCCTCCATCCCCCATCACTCCTCCATCCCCCATCACTCCTCCATCCCCCATCACTCCTCCATCCCCCATCACTCCTCCATCCCCCATCACTCCTCCATCCCCCATCACTCCTCCATCCCCCATCACTCCTCCATCCCCCATCACTCCTCCATCCCCCATCACTCCTCCATCCCCCATCACTCCTCCATCCCCCATCACTCCTCCATCCCCCATCACTCCTCCATCCCCCATCACTCCTCCATCCCCCATCACTCCTCCATCCCCCATCACTCCTCCATCCCCCATCACTCCTCCATCCCCCATCACTCCTCCATCCCCCATCACTCCTCCATCCCCCATCACTCCTCCATCCCCCATCACTCCTCCATCCCCCATCACTCCTCCATCCCCCATCACTCCTCCATCCCCCATCACTCCTCCATCCCCCATCACTCCTCCATCCCCCATCACTCCTCCATCCCCCATCACTCCTCCATCCCCCATCACTCCTCCATCCCCCATCACTCCTCCATCCCCCATCACTCCTCCATCCCCCATCACTCCTCCATCCCCCATCACTCCTCCATCCCCCATCACTCCTCCATCCCCCATCACTCCTCCATCCCCCATCACTCCTCCATCCCCCATCACTCCCCGTCCTCTGTCCTCCTCCATCCCCCATCACTCCCCGTCCTCCGTCCTCCTCCATCCCCCATCACTCCCCCTCCTCCATTCCCCATCACTCCCCATCCTCTGTCCTCCTCCATCCCCCATCACTCCCCGTCCTCTGTCCTCCTCCATCCCCCATCACTCCCCGTCCTCCGTCCTCCTCCATCCCCCATCACTCCCCCTCCTCCCTTCCCCATCACTCCCCATCCTCTGTCCTCCTCCATCTCCCATCACTCCCCATCCTCTGTCCTCCTCCATCTCCCCATCCTCTGTCCTCCTCCATCTCCCATCACTCCCCATCCTCTGTCCTTAGGGTTGCCACCTTTTCTTCAAGCGAAACCCGAACACTCAATCGGCGCGTGGACATTTTTTTGGGAGAATGAGTCGCGGCTTATTCATATATAAAAATTGCCGCCAATTCATATGTATAGTAGCCCCTATCTTCATTTTGGTTGCCCCTGTCTGCCTGACATCTTGTGTCCGGGTTTCTGCTGCCATGAAACCCGAACACAGCATTCAAAACCCGAACTGTCCGGGTGAATCCTGGACAGGTGGCAACCCTATCTGTCCTCCTCCATCCCCCATCACTCCCCATCCTCCTCCATCTCCCATCACTCCCCATCCTCTGTCCTCCATCATTCCCCATCCTCTCAGCAATGCCTCCCCCCACTATCACCCAACCCTCCCTCCTGCAATCTCAGCTAGCCACCCCACCATGCACCACGCCTGCAGTCTCCTTACTCTCATCACCCATCACTCATGCATCAAATCCCCCCCTTCTCCTATATCCACCACTCCTACACCCCCCATTCTTTGACCACTTACTTCCATGGCATCTCTTAGCACACACCACGCAGACCGCAGCGTCTATACCTCTGTTCCCCCACCACATCCGCACCCCTCACAGCTCTCTCTGCAGCCACCCCCTTCTGTTTGCATTGTCAGTACCTGCACCCCCCTTTCTTTTAGCACCTACTGCAACTGTACCCCCTTTGCCTAGTACCAACCGACTGTGTGTATGTATGCACTCTATCTGCCATATGCTGCCACACTCTTCACTTCCTGGGCATGCAATCGCCCCAGAATCTGTGCAATCCACAAAGGTGTCAATAAGGAAGGAGAGAAGGTAATAACATTACAAAGGATAGTGTGTAGGGGAGGACAAAGTGAGAGGTTTTACATGGACCATAAAGATGTCAAGTTTATTGTCTCCAGTACTAATGACAGGAAACAGGAAGTCCCCGTCTGCAAAGGAGAGCTGGGAGGAGAACAGAGAGGGAGAATGGGATGTAGGGAGTACTCTTCCCCAATGTGAAGGATAGCTCTATGTCATGTAGGGAGTGAGATAGCGAGAGGTGAGCTGGGGCGCAAGATGCAAGGGAAATACCAATAAGTATGTGCGGGGTGGGATCTTGCTGGGAACATGTGTCCTGGTCACCTAAAATTAAAGTAGTATTAAACAACATTTTCTATAATAATTTCAGATCAAACAAATATACATCGCCTAGTAAAGTATTTCTCTACATTTTTCTCTATCATGTTTCCAAACAGCTGGCCCCAACTCTCTCAGCTCAGCTTTCCTGAACTTCCTGTCCAGTACAAGATCACAAGGACAGCACAGTCTCCAGCAGCCGCCCATCTACTAGCCTGGAAATGGGAAGAGGGAGTAGAGGAGAGCAAGGAAGGGGGTGCCCTGCTCTGTCTGTGTGTTTGTTGAGACACACAGCATACAAACACACACAAGGGTGGTTCCATAGGACCCTGCAAGGGAAAGGAGCCACCCTAAGGCAGGATACCAGGACCAGAGCTCAAGGGACCAGGTGATTCCACAGGAAAATAAAATGTTCACACATCAGGGAGCAGCATCCATTGTAGGAGATTTCATTAACATTTGCAATGACTTTAGTATCATCTTAAGACTAGAGTCAGATTCCCCCAATGAGGAAAGGGAAGGTGCCACTTAGGGGGGTTATTCACTAAGGCAGCCGAGTGAATAAACAAGCCAAAGTGAAGTGAACCCTCGATCCATCGATCCGCCCTATTCTCATGTATTCTCATAGGGGCCGAACAGCAGGGAGCCAATAGCTGAATGCTTCTGAGTGGTATTCGGCTCCATTATTCTGCTCGCTACCTCTGTTCCTCCTAACATTCCTACCAGACCTAAAGGTATTGTGAATGGCCCTTGGTCCGGCTGAACCAAAGGGCTCCGGTGGCCAAAGTGAGCCGAAGCTTCACCATAATCCTTCGGCTCTTTAGTAAATAACCTTCTTCCTTTTTGTTATTCTAGACCAGTGGTGGCGAACCTCGGCACTGCAGCTGTTTTGGAACTACAACTCCCATGAGGCATTGCAAGGCTCTGACAGCCACAGACATAACTCCCAGAGGCAGATGCATGTTGGGATTTGTAGTTTTGGCAGGAAACTGCTGGAGTGCCACCACTGTTCTAGAGGATAGGATGAGCCGGCGACAATGCTGCCCACATAAACATACATCTTTACTGTGCCAGCATACCTGTAATCCTCGATCATTGTATATTCGGGAAATCTATTATGATCAGAAACTCCTTTTACCCATTATGGGACCTTTCTTTGGCCTCTTTTGGTCTGGACTTACCATTAAGAATCAAAATAGGTAAACGTATGTATGTATGTATTGCACATGCATGGTAATAAGGCATTTTTGGGGTCAGCCAATCGCATAGTATTTGAGGTTAGTATTTCCTGGCACGGTTCCATCAAGTTCAACCTTTGTGTATGGGTGTGTGTTAGAGTCCCTGTGTGGTCTACTATTTCAGATCTAGCTGATTTCTGAATGATTCCATACTCTCAGCTGATACCACGGCTTGTGGCAGAGAGTTCCAAAATCTAACCGCTCTGACTCAAATGAATCCCCTACGCCCTTTGTGGTTAAGGGCCGGCGCACACCCAGGCGACACCCCACCGTGTGGGAATCGTGCACAATTCCGCACGGATTGCCGCACGCTCAGGAGTCACTCGGGTGTGCACCGATCGCGCTGTTGTCGCGCATTATTTTCCAATGGCACCCCAGTCGCGCCAAGCAGATTGCGCGGTTTCGTGCCGCAATTCCGCCAGCCCGCACACCTGAGCAACTCCTGACCGTGCGGAATCATGCACGATTGGGGTCGCCTAGGTGTGCACCGGCCCTTAATCTTTTCTCCAGTTTTAGGTGGCGGCCTCTAGTCCTTGTTAGGGAGTTTACAGTAAAACGTTTATTACTGCATCTTGCATCTCCACTAAACATTTTGTACATCAGAATGATGTCCCCTCCTAGTCTCCTCACTTCCAGCATAACCAAGTTTACATTTAACAACCTTTTCTCATAGCTTTGGTCCTCCAGACCCCCCTCTCCTCCTTGTCTCATAGCTTTGGTCCTCCAGACCCCCCCTCTCCTCCTTGTCTCATAGCTTTGGTCCTCCAGACCACCCTCTCCTCCTTGTCTCATAGCTTTGGTCCTCCAGACCACCCTCTCCTCCTTGTCTCATACCGTGTTTCCCCGAAAATAAAACCCTGTCTTATATTTTTTTTGGCTCAAAAAAACACACTAGGTCTTATTTTCGGGGTAGGTCTTATTTATTTAATTTATTTTTTTAATGTACAACAATCCACACTTATTCATGTACAAAAATATGGTGATCAGGGCAATCGGGTGCCGTACCCTTCCAAGAGTAATTTTGCTAACCAATTGCTGGCCAGGATGAGCGAAGCGCACTTTCACTATCGATTCCTCACAGGCGGTATGACTCCGCCTGTGACGAGAGCCGGCGCTATAGAGGAGGCATCGGCTTATGCGGCTCTGCTCCCTCTGGTGCCGCCTCACTTCCTCTAGCGCTGGCTTCGTTGGCGCCGCTGATTCTCTCCTGCCTCTGCCGCGGCTCTTCAGGTTCCCCCTTTATGCCACCACCGGCCCTGGGAATGGTCACAACTAGGTCTTATTTTCGGGGTAGGTCTTATATTTTAGCTATTCCCAAAAATAGTACTAGGTGTTATTTTCAGGGTGGGTCTTATTTTCGGGGAAACAGGATAGCTTTGGTCCTCCAGACCCCCCTCTCCTCCTCCTCTCATAGCTTTGGTCCTCCAGACCCCCCCTCTCCTCCTTGTCTCATAGCTTTGGTCCTCCAGACCCCCCTCTCCTCCTCGTCTCATAGCTTTGGTCCTCCAGACCCCCCTCTCCTCCTTGTCTCATAGCTTTGGTCCTCCAGACCCCCCTCTCCTCCTTGTCTCATAGCTTTGGTCCTCCAGACCGCCCTATCCTCCTCGTCTCATAGCTTTGGTCCTCCAGACGCCCCTCTCCTCCTTGTCTCATAGCTTAGGTCCTCCAGACCCTTCATTAGTTTAGTTGCCCTTCTCTGGACTCTCTCCAGCTCCAGGACATACTTTCTGTGGATTGGAGACTAAAACTGAACCGCATACCCCCAGATGAGGCGGAACCAGCGATCTATAAAGTGGCGGAAGGATTGCTTTGTCTCTGCACAATCCTATGATGATTCTGTATAATCAGTGCAAGGAAGCAGGATGACCATGACTGTGTTCCACCTGTCTGTCGCACTTCCAGAAGTCATTCACCAGGTTTACTTTACCAGTGTGTAGGCAATATCCTGAAAATCTGGATGAACAGGTTTTCACTACAGATCATATGACAGGGGAGCCACCTCCCTCTCCTGATATGGCTTCCTACTGTATGTTTATATGGCCGCCTTGCTGAACACCAGCTCTGTATGCGAGTATTGCTAAATACACACATCCTGGGATCTCTCAGGGCTGACATTTTAGTTGTTGCTGGATGCTGAAGTGCGAAATCACCTAAGGACCTACTAGAGAGATCTCTGCATTGGAGTTTTCAGTTGTGAACACTGAAAGGGGTTTGCACTATGCTTGCTGGATTTTCTAATTTATCATACGCCAGCATGCACACAAAGCACCCCTGTTACAGCTGAAGGAGTAAGACTTCAAGACAGGTGAGGACAGAACCTGGAAATACACAACTGCACAGCGGGAGTCTCCATAATATGTCATCGGCTTGCAGATAATGCTGTTTAAAAGACTCCACCAATAGCAAAAATATGACTCCTGCGTAATAAAGAGACCAGTTCTGGGCTATGGAATACCGGTATGCCTGGCCGCAGGGGCTTTATGCTTTTTGTTTAGTGGTCAGATCATTTGAATGAAGTTGTGTAGGCAGGATTATCAAAGCGTGTCCCATATCTTGGCATGTATGTTGCCTTCCAGGAGGGATGTATATCTGCTCTTGTTTGATGAGAGATGTTGTGCGTGCGTGCGTTCAGATATTCATGTCTGTAGAATCCTATTCATGTTGTTCCACTTGTGCTTCCAAGTGTTTGGGATATAACAGTGTGTCCTCCTTTGCAGGTGCTGATAAACGGGTGAGACTGCAATGACCAGTCTGGACGGCAACAATGGAGAAAAATCACGACAGTCCTCTGCCAAAGCCACTGCTCCAAAAGTGGAGGTCCAGCGCTCCATTTCTCGAGAGACCATCACCATTCGCTTCTCGGCTATTGGGAAGGAAGAGGAAGAAGAAGAAGAAACACTCAGTGAAGACCTCGATGACCAGAACATTATCACAGCAGTGGAAGCCAAAGAGGACCTGTACTTTGACACCCCTATAGACTTGACAGCCGGTCCTGCTACCTCTTCTAGCATGGCCGTAACAGAGACATCAATGCCAACATCATCGTCTGCCACTACGCCAATAGGATACACTGTTAATGCTGCTGAGGCTTCTTCATCCACAGTGTCCAGTGATTTGCCACCATCTTTGTCAACATCAACTTCCCAACAGAGTTTAGATGCTGTACCTGCCAACACTTCATCCAGCCTGGAACAGAAGCCTGTAAAAGTCTCTTCTCCATCCAAGGCTGTCACGTTGTCATCATCTCCATCCATCTCTGGCTCAAAGCCATTTTTTAGTTTAGTTAAATCCCTCTCTACTGAGCTGGAGCCAAAGGAGTCCACAATGTCTATACGGCACAGGCATTTAATGAAAACACTAGTCAAATCATTGTCTACAGACACTTCGAAGCAGGATCCAGATTCTGCCTCACACAGGCCACCAGACTCCAAGATAAATTTACATTTGTTCAAACAATTTACCCAGCCACGCGTTACTGGAGGTGATTCTAAAACTGCCCCTTCTTCTCCGCTTACCTCCCCTTCTGATGGCCGTTCCTTCTTTAAGGTCCCAGAAATGGAGGCTAGAATTGAAGACACCAAAAGACGCTTCTCGGAGGTCATCTATGAACCTTTCCAGCTTCTCAGTAAAATGATGGGAGAGGAGTCTTCAAGCTACAGGCCTAAAGCCTTATCCTCAAGTGCTTCTGAGCTCTCCAACCTTTCCAGTCTTAATGGCCACATGGAAAACAACAACAACTACAGTATCAAGGAGGAGGAAGGAGACACGGAGGCTGATAATTCCACCTGTGAATCCAGTCAGCTGAAAGATGAGAAGATCAGAAATAGAGCGGAGGACAGCAAGGAGCTTGGGGCAACACTGATCAATAAGGATACTCCATTCAAATCCACAACGTTAGCACTGGAGAAGTGTTCTCTGTCTGTGCTGGCCAGTAAGGAGGATGAGGAGTTCACTGAGCTCTACTCGGAAGACTTTGACTTTGAGGAAAACGAGGAGTATCAAGATGTGGAGGACTCTGAAGAGCAGGTCAGAATTGGCTCTCTTAGTGAGGAGGAGGAGCTGGATGTACATGTGGAACGCTGTGACATTCCGGTGCAGGTGCTTTATTTCCTGGTTGCATTAGTTTATGGATATTTTATACTACCCCTCCCCAGCTATGTCAGTGGACTCTGTCTGGGAGTTGCCTTTGGATTCATGGCTGCTATTGGTATGATTTGGCTTTTTGCATCTCCACGCTCTTGTCGTTTAAACCAGAGTCTCTATCTCCGCCAGTCAGCTGTAGATCCACTGAACATCAGTGAACCAGAAATACTGAAGGTAGGTAGCTGTTTAGTGTCTTCTTCCCAAATTCTATTTTGCATATCGGATAGGCGCCCACCCATGTGACTGCACTGTGATGACTCGGTTTTCTCTGATAATGTCTTCCCGTGGGCTGGCCAGTGATTGCTATAAAATGCCACTCAGCAGTTGTACTGTCCTCCATTGCTCGCTACTTAGACACTCTCACTGGGTTTTCTCAAAATATGAATTTGGCAATGGGTAGATAGCATATTGTATGTTACTGTGCTGCTGCCTTTGCTATTTTGGTTTTTAGTTTGCTGCCCTTCCACAGTAGCCATTGTAGTTCTTCCCTACCCCTGACCCCAGTGGAAGTGGGTAATGTGCCCTCTGATGCTTGTTATCTTCCCCCACGTTGAGCACTGGTAGCAGATCACAGTACCCCTATGTTTCTGCTGATCTCAGGATACATATCTACCATAACAAGTCCCCCAGCTGTGACTCCGCCATCAACTGTCAAAGACCTAATCTCCTCCACACACATACAAGTGTAGTTTGAAGAATAACTCCAAGATCTGAGCATCACATACAGCATATTGCTACTCTACAAGGTAAACCATGTATTTTCACACAGGAAACAGAAGCACAATGACAAATTCTGGAATAGCACAGCTGCCTGCAGCACGCAAACTGCTCATTTCATTTAGCATAGTCCCACTAAAGTCCAAAAGTGCACGCAGTCCATATCCTCTATAGACAATGACGTCAATGTAGCAGGCAGGGCATGGCAAAGGTAAGATTGATTGTGCAGGTTTGGAAACCTATTCCAGTTCTCATAGTTGCCCTGAGATAAGCCAGTGCTGGGAGGTGTCCTCCAGCTCACCTATTTTACTCCCTTCTTCCAAGGTTGATGCATCATTCTTATTGTTGGGGGCTGTGGATGCTCCATTACTCGGTTTTTGTCTGTTTCCTTCCCAGGGATGGATGAATGAGATCCAAAATTATGACCCAGAGACCTATCACGCCACCCTGACATATTCCGTGTTCGTGCGTTTGGAAGGCTCCACATTGCGTCTCTCCAAACCCAGCAAGAACATCTCGCGGAGAGCCAGCTACAACGAGTCCAAACCTGAGGAGGTCTTTGTAAGCCAGAAGATCTACGACTTGGTAGACTGCAAGGTGGGTCCACTGTTGGCACAAGCAGTGCAGAGAGCAGATGTTGAGGTGTCATTGGGTAGTATTTCTGCCAGTAGTCTTAGCTCAGAGGTTGTCGGGCTGCCTGGCATTGGTCCATTCATCCAAATATATCAGCACAGTGGCTGCAATATACGATATCTCTCTGATCCAACCCCCGAACCCAGCTTCCTACTTCTCCTGACTGGCACATTGATGTCAGATTGCCACTCGGAGGCAGGAATCCAAGTCCAGACATGAGAGAGTGGAGGTAACTGTATCTTATCATAGCAAACAACACAAGTAGAAGGCGGTATGACTCTAGAGCCTCAGCACATCCCTAACCCCCCAGAAGGTCTCAGAATAATGCATATTGGTATGCTGGTTATTTTCAGACTCCTAAACTCAGGTATTCCGTCTGTTTCTTGGGTAGGTGAGTCTGGTCCCTAGGAGCCTGGCACGTAAGCGGCTGTGGAACAAGAAGTACCCCATCTGTCTGGAACTTGCCCACCAGGAAGACTTTATGTCCAAAGCTCAGGTAGATAAGGACAGCATTGAGGAGAAAGGAGACAGCTCATCACAAGATGGCGGCAAAGCGCTCGGCAACAGGGAACAAGTATTGTATTTGTTCGGAAGGACCGGCCGAGAGAAGGAACAATGGTTTCAAAGCTTTCTTGGCGCCTCCAAACTGAAAGCTGAATCCAAAAAGTCTTGTGGAACATCAGCAATAAAAGCAGGTAACATATTTTCTCTGATGAATTGCTCTTTGAGAGATTCTTCCCACCCCGGTATTGGCAGTCTTGTTTTGTCTCACCAGGTCTCCTGCTGACGCACAGCCGGAGTAGTAGTAAGGGAAGTATGGATGAAGTCATGTCCCAGCCACGCAGTAAGGAATGTCCAGGGAGCATTAAGCAGAAAATGCTGCTGGATTACAATGTTTACATGGCCCAGTCTATTCCACAAGATGAGAGGAGCCCTGATGAAAGCCCTGTACAAAGCACTAACAGCAGTCCCACTGCTGCCAAGAAGGTGAGATGGGATCTGTAGTTAAGTAGTTAGCCTCCAGGTTTGGGCACAAGGCTTGTGAAACATAGCCCATGATATGGATGAAACCTATAATGCTACCTTTATATCATTATATGCCATTGTGAAAGGGGCGGCCAATCTCAGCACTAAATGTGCCCATTTGTATCTAGTGACAGCAGCCTTGTCTGGTCTGGTGACCGATCTCATGTATATGATGGGGTGCAGTGTGACATGATTTGTGTCTGTTCACAGACTGGCGCAGCCATGGTGGCTGAAGATCCACAGGCCTGGGTGAATGCTCTGCTTGGACGTATGTTCTGGGACTTCCTGGGAGAAAAGTACTGGTCAGACCTGGTATCTAAGAAGATTCAGATGAAGCTGAGTAAGATAAAGGTGGGTGTAAGTCACAAATACAAACAGGATCAATGACCAGATTGGTGGCCTGCATGGCTTTGGGCCTATGCGCACCCCAACATACAGGCCCTTGTCTGCAATGTCAAGCTGTGCTCTGTGACTTCCAGGCCAGAGCAATCCTAAACATTATCCTTCTTGTCCAAGTGGATCGCTATGTATGTAGTATTGCATTCTGGTCATATCCATACATTGAATAGTAAGCTGCTTATAACATGAAGTAATGGCCGTGTCCCAAGAAGAACCATCATTGTGTCAGGTGTTTGTATGCGTATGGTCAGTGAGCCTCCCCGTCTCTCCACTTCTATTGCTGCACACAAATCATTTCCATCCTGCCCCCTATTCCATTGGTCAGGGTGACACTTGGGGAGGGGGTCAGGGTGTTATGGGGCTACCCCAGGGCTTCCAAAGTGCTCGTCATTATGTATGGGCTGGCCCAGAAGAGGATGATGACTAGATATCTCTGCCCTTCATTCCTGTATGAGGTGCCCCTTATTTATAGAGGACAAGTGCATCACGTTTGTATGAAATGAGCAAACCTTGTGACTGGGCACATCCAGTACATAGATCTCCTGATCCATGCGACCTCCTGATCCATGCGACCTCCTGATCCATGCGACCTGCTGATCCATGCGACCTCCTGATCCATGCGACCTGCTCATATCAGCAAAGCATCGGCATGGTTTCTATTCAATGTTTACTATCTTCATATCCTTATGTGTCTCTGCAGCTGCCGTACTTTATGAATGAGCTGACGCTGACGGAACTAGATATGGGGGTGTCTGTGCCGAAAATCCTCCAGGCCTACAAACCCACCATTGACCACAGAGGTAGCATTGGGACAATATCCTGTGTGATGGGAAGCTGCTGCGAGTCTGGCACTGTAGAGTGATGGCCAATTGTTGTCCCGTCTCTCTCACACAGGGCTCTGGACAGATCTGGAGATCTCCTATAATGGATCATTTCTCATGACCTTGGAGACGAAGATGAATCTGACCAAACTGGGGAAAGAGCCTTTTGGGGAGGCCCTGAAAGTGACTGATATCGGAAAAGAGGGGTAAGTTACACTGTCTGCTTACAGAGGAGGAGGAAGATGTATGTCCAATGAGGATATAGACACGAGGAATGGATGCTCAGTACAGGAGAGGATTGTCGGGTACAGGACACCAGGGTACAGAAGGGGGTGTCGGGTACAGCACAGGTTACTGGTAGGATCAGGGGGTGTGGGGTACGGCACAGGTTACTGGTAGGATCAGGGGGTGTGGGGTACAGCACAGGTTACTGGTAGGATCAGGGGGTGTCGGGTACAGCACAGGTTACTGGTAGGATCAGGGGGTGTGGGGTACAGCACAGGTTACTGGTAGGATCAGGGGGTGTCGGGTACAGCACAGGTTACTGGTAGGATCAGGGGGTGTGGGGTACAGCACAGGTTACTGGTAGGATCAGGGGGTGTGGGGTACAGCACAGGTTACTGGTAGGATCAGGGGGTGTGGGGTACAGCACAGGTTACTGGTAGGATCAGGGGGTGTGGGGTACAGCACAGGTTACTGGTAGGATCAGGGGGTGTGGGGTACAGCACAGGTTACTGGTAGGATCAGGGGGTGTGGGGTACAGCACAGGTTACTGGTAGGATCAGGGGGTGTCGGGTACAGCACAGGTTACTGGTAGGATCAGGGGGTGTGGGGTACAGCACAGGTTACTGGTAGGATCAGGGGGTGTGGGGTACAGCACAGGTTACTGGTAGGATCAGGGGGTGTCGGGTACAGCACAGGTTACTGGTAGGATCAGGGGGTGTGGGGTACAGCACAAGTTACTGGTAGGATCAGGGGGTGTCGGGTACAGCACAGGTTACTGGTAGGATCAGGGGGTGTGGGGTACAGCACAGGTTACTGGTAGGATCAGGGGGTGTCGGGTACAGCACAGGTTACTGGTAGGATCAGGGGGTGTGGGGTACAGCACAGGTTACTGGTAGGATCAGGGGGTGTCGGGTACAGCACAGGTTACTGGTAGGATCAGGGGGTGTGGGGTACAGCACAAGTTACTGGTAGGATCAGGGGGTGTCGGGTACAGCACAGGTTACTGGTAGGATCAGGGGGTGTGGGGTACAGCACAGGTTACTGGTAGGATCAGGGGGTGTGGGGTACAGCACAGGTTACTGGTAGGATCAGGGGGTGTGGGGTACAGCACAGGTTACTGGTAGGATCAGGGGGTGTGGGGTACAGCACAGGTTACTGGTAGGATCAGGGGGTGTGGGGTACAGCACAGGTTACTGGTAGGATCAGGGGGTGTGGGGTACAGCACAGGTTACTGGTAGGATCAGGGGGTGTCGGGTACAGCACAGGTTACTGGTAGGATCAGGGGGTGTGGGGTACAGCACAGGTTACTGGTAGGATCAGGGGGTGTGGGGTACAGCACAGGTTACTGGTAGGATCAGGGGGTGTGGGGTACAGCACAGGTTACTGGTAGGATCAGGGGGTGTGGGGTACAGCACAGGTTACTGGTAGGATCAGGGGGTGTGGGGTACAGCACAGGTTACTGGTAGGATCAGGGGGTGTCGGGTACAGCACAGGTTACTGGTAGGATCAGGGGGGGTGGGGTACAGCACAGGTTACTACTGGTAGGATCTGGGGGTGTCGGGTACAGCACAGGTTACTGGTAGGATCAGGGGGTGTGGGGTACAGCACAAGTTACTGGTAGGATCTGGGGGTGTCGGGTACAGCACAGGTTACTGGTAGGATCAGGGGGTGTGGGGTACAGCACAAGTTACTGGTAGGATCTGGGGGTGTCGGGTACAGCACAGGTTACTGGTAGGATCAGGGGGTGTGGGGTACAGCACAAGTTACTGGTAGGATCTGGGGGTGTCGGGTACAGCACAGGTTACTGGTAGGATCAGGGGGTGTGGGGTACAGCACAAGTTACTGGTAGGATCTGGGGGTGTCGGGTACAGCACAGGTTACTGGTAGGATCAGGGGGTGTGGGGTACAGCACAAGTTACTGGTAGGATCTGGGGGTGTCGGGTACAGCACAGGTTACTGGTAGGATCAGGGGACACAAGAATGCAATGAGTGTATAGAGTAGAGAGTGTTTGTTTTGCATATAACATGTCTGTACATTTCTCTTCTCTGCTCTCCTCTGTGGATGTGGAATTGGTAAGTTGTGTGATGATCATATTGCATTGTGGGCGCAGAGGGTCCGGTAAATAATCATCTATAAATAGATTCCTCATTTCCTGCGTATGAATGAAACATAATAATGTGCACAATGAAATATTCATCAGCATCTCCTGGGGTGTGTTGTTCTTCCTCCCCCCCTATCACACAGTCTCCTGTCCCCTGCCAATCTTTACACACAAGTCTGCTGAATTTTAGGGTGCCTGTGGCCCTATTCCCCCTCTCCTGTGGCCCTCTCATTTAGGAGCTGAAACAGAATGTTTCTGAGATTATGAGGCAGTAATATTGCTTCCGTACCCTCACATAAGATCAGTGACTGTACCTGGGATGAGTCTGTACCATACCTTATGTATCCTGAGGTCAGCGTGGCGTTTCTTCCGTCACATACCTCTGACATCACTGTACTGATTTCTGGGGACCCTGTAATGAAGGAAGGACAATCAGGAGATCTGATCAATGTCATGTGACTGACCCCCCTGTCTCTCTGATCAGCAGTAACCAGGCAGAACCTTTAACAAGTGTCACTTAATGCCCGGAGTTATAAAGAAAGCTCTGCACAGCTTCTATCTCCTAATGCTTTGTATTGGGATTTCACTGATGGAAACGCTTTCTCTACATGTGCTATTATCTGTATCCTGTAACAGTCACATCTCATGTAAGGTTCTATTACACAGATCAGCTGAGTTTACCATCAATTCTTATTTTTGTTCCAATTGACAAAGATAATGAAACAGGTATAATGGGCATGTTAGGATTGCTAAGAGAGCGGTCAGATGATGCTCTGTCGCTGAGGAGCGGCAATCTGTAGCTATCGGGCAGCGAGGGGGACGCAATGCTGTACGAGGAGGTAACTTGCTGTAATTAGTCATCCTCATGCTGGTGGGTTGGCACCAGTGAGGGGATCACTAATGTGGCATGGTTCTGGCTGGGGTACACAGGTTCTTTGGAGAAGATAAAGCCACGAGGGATGGAAACGAAATAACCTCAAGTACAATTCCTTCAGAAATAAAGTCTTCCAATAGTTACAATTTCATTTCATGGTAAAAGACATTCCAATGCAACATCAACACTTGTGACTGTAAGATGATGGTGAGGAGTACAATGACTGAGACGGGGTTAATGAACCGACACCATTGTCTCCACCAGGGCCAGGCCACGGGCGTACTACCTGGCAGACAGTGATGAGGAGTCATCCAGTGCTGGTTCTTCAGATGAGGAAGATGCTCCAGAATTATCAGGGGACAAGCAGCAGCCTGGAGCAGAGGGGTGAGCACCTGTGTGTATATGAATGGTCAGAGTCCGTCCATAACTCTGTCTACATCTAATGGTGCAATCCATGGTATGTTCTGGCAGGTACGTGGGACCCCATCGCACCAGTAAGATCATGAGGTTTGTCGATAAGATCACCAAGTCAAAATATTTCCAGAAAGCCACTGAGACGGAGTTCATCAAGAAGAAGATGGAGGAGGTGTCCAATACTCCGCTGCTGCTTACTGTGGAGGTCCAGGAGTGCCGAGGGACACTCGCCATTAACATTCCACCGCCACCTACTGACCGCATATGGTGAGTGCTGGGTTTACCTTTCTAGGTGGTGGTGACAGTGCTGGGGTCCTGGTTTCACATACAGTGCTATCTGCATTGACTGTTGGGTGTACTCCAGAAACATCTCCCTTTGATTAAAGTTGTTCATAATCTGCCCCCGTTATTAGGATATTGGAGGGCCGACAGTGACTCTGGGTGCACCGATTATTATTGTTTGCTGATTTATCTCACAGGTATGGGTTCCGGAAGCCACCACACTTGGAGTTGAAAGCTCGGCCCAAACTAGGGGAGAGATTGGTGACATTGGGCCATGTGACTGAGTGGATTGAGAAGAAGCTGGAGCAGGAATTCCAGGTTAGATACTCCGGAGATTAGACTGAAATATGATTATTTGGCCTTCTACCCGATTATTATTTTTGGGTCACAGTTTTATTCTTTCTCATCCATTGAGGGGCACAGTAAGTATTTCAACTTTGGGTTATATTTCCACTTCCAGAATTAAACACTGGCAAACAAAAGAGAAAACTGTAGGCCAGCCCATGATAACCCCCCCC
>NW_017309622.1:45737-46611 GCF_000935625.1 Nanorana parkeri
CTCCCTCTCTGTATACACACACTGTCCCCCGATCCCCCCACAATCCCCTCCCTCTCTGTATACACACACTGTCCCCCGATCCCCCCACAATCCCCTCCCTCTCTGTATACACACACTGTCCCCCGATCCCCCCACAATCCTCTCCCTCTCTGTATACACACACTGTCCCCCGATAGTCCTCTTGCTTCATTTCATTTTTTCTCTCTCCCCAGAAAATATTTGTCATGCCAAACATGGACGATGTGTACGTGACAGTAATGCACTCTGCTACGGACTCGCGCTCCAGCACAGATTTGGACGCAGTGGTCACGCCAGTGGACGCCCCTTGATATGTGAAGTGCCGGCTGTTTACAGTATTAGACTTTCTATTCTGTTGTAAAGCAGGTTGTGTACATCACTGTGCCACAGCTCGGGGATGGTACCAGTACTGGATGACTGCAGAGTGTTGGAGGTCCTCCTATTCCAATCCTCGGTCAGTTCCTTCATCATATGGACTTGTCAGCAACCTCTCAGCTGATACTAGGCATGCCGGATGTGAGCTTTTGGCCTGACAGGTGACTATGCAGAGGGGCCTGAAGAAGATACACATTGGGAAAGTATAGGCACAAGCCATACAATCCAGATTTGTTCACTCTCTTCCCTGTCCCCCCTTATTAGCACTGGTCCATAAATCCTCTCCTCCAATCAGAGCCTGGCTCTAGCAGGAGGGGCTATAAAATACACAGTAATAGGAGGAGGTACTGCACTGCACGGACAAATGATGAAGGTACTACACTCACATAGGAAGAAAAGCACTTTCTACATACGATTATTAGTGATATCGCAAAAATACAAGCAGCATATATTGTAGTCTGCCAGGCCTTAGATGTCACTG
>NW_017309622.1:46887-51468 GCF_000935625.1 Nanorana parkeri
CATACCAGTCCTTAGAGGTGGTGGCTGCACCTCTATCCCCCCATACCAGTGCTTAGAGGTGGTGGCTGCACCTCTATCCCCCCCATACCAGTCCTTAGAGGTGGTGGCTGCACCTCTATCCCCCCATACCAGTCCTTAGAGGTGGTGGCTGCACCTCCCCCCTCATACCTTCCAGTCCTTAGAGGTAGTGGCTGCACCTCTCCCCCCTTCCCTCCATATCTCCCAACCCTTAGAGATGGTGGCTACCCCAACCCACCCAATTACTTCCGATCCTTAAAGGTGATGGCCACATAGCTTATACTTTGGTCTTGGGTTTACATGACAGTGAAGCTGTCATGAAGGAATTGAAGCACTGCTGCTACTACTAGTTCCCTGGCTGTCATGATGATCCTGTGCCTTCACTATGTAAGGATTCATAGGCCAGCAGTGGTCATGACACATAGAAAGGTGATTCTATGATAGACATGGTGATCCCTGTCCTAGTAGTTGCAGTGCAGTCCTCCCGCCTGCAAAAGGTGCTAGTGAGTTACTTTTGTCTGCTATGATGACCAAACTTCCTCCTGGGCAGCAGCGACTGGCTGCACCCCCTGCAGGTCATGTGACTGTACTGCAACCCTTAGACTGAAGCTCCAATTCTACAGAATATTGTACCAATATTTATCCCATGAAGGACTAACGCCGCCATTTTAATGAAAGAGAAATACTCCTGTAATTGGTCTTTTTTTATTTATTGTATTTGGCTATTTTTGTGTACAGAGAGTATAAAATGCTTTATCTAGTGATGTACAATCACCGTGTGACGGTCTGCAGGTGTCTGCAGACCGTCACTCCATTTCTCACACATAGAAAGAGAGCTTTTTTTTGTTTTTTTACAGCTTTGAGTTCTGGTGAAATTGCCAAGTTGATTTTTGTGTTGGTTGATGTCAGATCGGAGAATCGATTACATAATTGTTTTCATGTTTAGTGTCTCGGCTGAATCTTGTAAATTTCTTGTCTTTTCTGTATGTCTGATGCCGATTGGCTGACAATGAACCCCGTAGCGGGGTCAGAGTTTGCTGTGTACTGGAGAGATTTCTGAGCGACTCCTCTGGATGGATGGGGCCCCGGACATCCCATCAATCCAGGACAGTGATATTGGGGTACTCTGCATCATACACAACAGCTGGAGGGACGCACTTTGGATACTCCTGTTTTAGGATATACTGTATCTAGCCCAAACTTTTTTTATTTTGGATTCAGGGTTAACACCACCATCAGTTTAGTGTTTACTTTCTATGTATCATTAGGGAAATTTATCTTCACTTCCTGTCTGAAAGATGTAACAGGAAATCCCTCTCTTATACAGGTGTCCTCACAGTGACAATGGTCACTAGTACATAGGGATGACACTGGTCTAACCCTTCCCCCACTCTATCCAAAACCAAAAGGTTTTTACCTGGAGATACATCGTAAGTATAAGTGATCATACAGGAACGTTATCCGCTGAATGATCCACGATCTCGTTATCTGGGCTGTATACAGATCACCCTCCAGTGATGTACATAAACACTTCTCTCCCATTGGTCCTGTGAGGTACAGGGCAGGCAGATGACACTGGAGAGCAGCACCATCTAGTGGTGAGAATGAATCAGTGCAGGGGGAGTATTACAAGGAGATGCAGTCAGAAATCTCTCCAGGGGGAAGGTTTGTGTCGGTATTCATGTGTACTCTGTCGCAGTTGTGATGTCACTCAGTGTGCGCACGGCGCCATCTTCACAAACCGCTTTACTCTTTTAATAAATAAAAATCTCCATTCTGCACAGATTATTTCCAAGTCTTTATTGTTGGGAGTATAGAAATGGGGGACCTGTGGATTTGCCTATGAGCCCCATTGCTATGGGTGGTGGAGGGGTAGGGGCCTCCAAAATACTCCTATTCAAGGATTGTGTAGAGTGAAGTGCAGAGAATACAAAACATCTGTCCTGTCATCCAAACCCAGAGACATCTGACCGAGTTCCTGACACTACCACATTCCCTTCATTGTCCTCAATGTAGCCATCTGAGGAGGTGACAACATAGACAGCGAAAGAGCCAACACACCGGGTCCAATCACCTTTATTACAGCAATGAGCAAACATGGAGACCATTACTCCCTCTCAGCGTGTCCACTAACTACATCTACTACATACAACCTTAGAACCTGAGCATGCCGCCATGTAAAGGGAAATCTCAGCCTTGAATGTTCCCAATTACCGTCCTAAACCAATAAGAATACCAGCAAACAGGACCAAAACAAACACCTCTAGCACTGGGCTACGGAACTCTACACACCCAACCCCACCCCCCCCCCCCCCAGCAGCAGGGAGTACCCCTGCCGTTGCCACCAAGCCCAAGAAACTTCCATCCAAAAATTGTCACCTTAACAGTTGAGGGCCACAGCCATTGTTTCAGTATTGCTAGGGCCACTGAACATGTATAAGGTGCCCACTAGGGATGCACCGATATGTCGGCCGTCAAAACATATCAGCCAAAAATAGCACTTTTGCCATAATGCCGAAAGTGCCATTTTTCTGGCCGATACAGTGGTGCATCCGTTCCTACCTTCCTTCTGCTCTGTGTCCCAGCGGGGAGGAAACTGTCACTGGTGGCCGGCGTCTCTCCTCCCACACTGCTCAGCCTCCTATCACAGATCAGAGGAGAGCCGCTGTGTGGGCGGAGACAGCCAGCGCTGCCACAGGAGGCCGAACTCCTCCCGCACCGCCCAGCCTCCTATGACAGCCGTCAGGATGGAGAGGGGTGCTCAGTGATCGCTGAGTGTTTGTTCATAATTGGAGGACAGAGTATGGTGACTATATCTTCCATTATGAAGGAATGGGAAGTGATTTACATCACTTCCTGTCCATTCATGATTGTGGATATAGTCACCATGCTCTGTGTCCTCATGTTATGAATGATCAGGAATGTTTCTATTTTAAAAGGGAAATTTAATTTAAAAAAAAATTAACTATACAAAAAATCAAATATCATTTTTTTTTGGGAAAAAGATAAAATAAAAAACATTTTCGGTTTCGGCCTGACATTTTCATTAAATTTCAGTTTTGACATTTTCATTTCGGTGCACCTCTAGTGCCCACAATTAAGATCCACTTTGATGGCTGATATCATTAAGCTCGTCATTCGCATAGAAAACACCTTTATTTTACAAACTGGCCGTCTCTCCCCTCGCTCCTCATTCTCACCCCCTCTCATCCTGCCGGCCATCTCTCCCCCGGGCTCTGTCCCTCGCTCCTGGCTGTGTGCCCCTCGTTCCTCCTGGCTATGTCTTGCGCCTGCTGCTGGATTTGTCCCTCCTGCCCCTCGCTCACACCCCTGGATTTGTATACATAGAAGGAAATACCAAGACAACAGCTCCGACTCCGGGTGAAATCCTGTTCTACACATTGATACAAAAGTGGAGTGTTTGTATTCCATTTTCTATTACAGGCAATCAGAGCAAATGTCCAGCCTGGATGACGTAGGCTTGCGCCATACTGAACGGGGAGAAGCCTGTGGACGATGGGGCAGGTGCTCGGAGGAAGCTTTACCCCCCTAGAAATACATGAGGAAGGCGTATTCCTTTACATCTGCTGTGGCTGAGAGCAGAATATGGCGCAGGCCGACGTTCTCCAGGCTGGACGGCTGCTCCTATTGCCTGATACAGACATTGAGTAGATGGTTTTAGTTGGTGGTGTACACAGAAATAAAACATTCTGTTCTGGCTTTTTCTGGCAGGATTGTATTGTAAGTTGCAGGGAGGAAGTGCCATCCCTCTGCATTTGACCACTTCACATACCCACCATGGAGCCCAAAACCTGGCCAACGATGAAAAGCTGTAGCTTTGTTTTAAAAGTGCTGCACAGGACACGGCTATGAAGCACCAGTTATAACAAGCCGATTATTATAGCACTGACGCTTGGCCGGTGACACCACAGCCAGGAACATCACCGGTTCAAAGACAGTGCAGAGAACACCCCCCCATATCCAGGAATCTGCACTGGTGGATGAAATCCCATTTCTATGGGAGGAGGTGGGTTAGGGCCCCCAAGTATTTGCCTATTCAACCTTTGTGTGCAGTGAATACTGTACATACATGTGTGTGTAGTGATCCAGCCGAACCAAGAATCAGCCAGAAATCCAGACGTCTGACCGAGTTCCTGACAGCACCAGCTTACCCCCCCCCCATGTAGCCATCTGAGGAGGTGACAACATTGACAGCGAAATAGCCAACACACCGGGTCCAATCACCTTTATTACAGCAATGAGCAAACATGGAGACCATGGAGACCATTACTCCCTACAGACCAGAAATCCCCCCATTCAAAGTCAAAGCAGAGATATCACAATAATGACCCACAAAACATAAACACCCCCAAATTCCTCAGTGTGGGGACCCCTCCATGGCAGGCACATCAATCCAGACCCTGAACAAGAGAAAAAACATTAGGTCAGAGAAGACTCCACATCAGAACATGTGACACCCCCCCCAGCACTGACCTCAAACCCTCAAATAACCTCCAAACTAGCCCCCCCAACCCCCAGGACTGACCTCCAAACTAGCCCCCC
>NW_017309622.1:54937-55618 GCF_000935625.1 Nanorana parkeri
CCCCAGGGCTGACCTCCAAACTAGCGCCCGCAACCCCCAGGGCTGACCTCCAAACTAGCGCCCGCAACCCCCCAGGGCTGACCTCCAAACTACTATCACTTCCCAACCTCCAGGGGTGACCCCCAACAAACCCCCCAGCCCCCAAACTCACTTCCCAATCCCCAGGAACATCCCCAATGCGTAAAGAGGTGGTACTGTGCAGAGTCCATACATACAGGACAAGAGAAGTGGTACTGTGCAGAGTCCATACATACAGGACAAGAGAAGTGGTACTGTGCAGAGTCCATACATACAGGACAAGAGAAGTGGTACTGTGCAGAGTCAATACATACAGAATAAGAACAGATACTGAGAATGATCCCCGACAAACAGGACAAGAGAAGTGGTACTGCACACATGTAGACTCCCCCCTCCCCATACGGAGCTCTACATCCTCCTCTTACCTCTGCATGAGAGAAAAGACCGGAACAACTTCCTGCCTTCAGTTATATAGCCATGTGATGTCATAGAGGCGGGACTTCCTGTGTAGATCCCGCCCCTCTGATCAATAGTGTGTCTAGTTATTAAAGGGAACCTTACATAAAAAATGGACAACAACGGCCATCAGATCTGACTGGACACCAATACCGCCCGTCATCCAGGTGACATGAGAAGTGAGACTCTGATCCCTCATATTACATT
>NW_017309623.1:0-3547 GCF_000935625.1 Nanorana parkeri
CTCCCACAGGACTGCTCCTCCCTCATACACGGTAGGGGACTACGTACCTCCCTCTCAGTACTTGCGGTTTTGTGAAAAAGCTGGCTCAATGGGAGAAGCAGGGGTTCCTCGGAGGGGTCCGGATCCGGTCAATGTTGGAGGGCACGATTTGGAGGCAAGTGGAGGGTCCCAGGAGACAGCAGGCGTTTCTGCTCAATTCAGGAACGCCATGCTGTCTCACCTGGCCGTTTAAATAGGCCTCCGTTTACTAGGAGGAGCCGAGCAAGCTCTCGGCGCACTTCCGCGTTCCACACTACTTCAGTCCATTCAGGCGTTACAGCCGGGACAAAATGTGCCGGAGTAACCACGGGAGGGAAGCAGCTCGTACCTGGATCTGCCACTGCCACCGTCCCGGACGTACTCGCAACCACCAGTGGGACGCTACCCACGACCAGATCCCCGCCCACCGGGGCAGGCACGGCCTGCCTCTCCAGGGCTACAGTCCTGTCCCGCAACTCCTGAACGGACGCGTTCATCGATGCATGCAACTGCGTCAACAATGCAGTGATCGTACGTAACGCCACCAGCGTGGCCCCTTCACCGGCTGCCGGAGGCGGGAACAAAAGTCTGAACAGCTCGGCCTTCCTGGCAGTGGCCGAGTAAGGAATCCCCCTGAGCTGAAGCTCCGCGACTATCTTCGGTATAGTCCAAGCCCGGAGGGACGGCGGGCTACCCGGCTCCGAACCCCTGGCCGGAATGCCCCCAGCTGCAGTCCCCCTTGCCGGAGTCCCCTTCTCCGAAGCTGCCGGCAGCGAGACATAGTCCTCGATGTCTGAAGCATGCGACATCCTTACGGTCACTGCAACGACAGGAAATGACCGCAACAGGACTGCGTCCCCCAACCAACCACGCCACAGCAAGCTAAGTACCTGCAGCAGTGAATCCCCTGTTGGCCGCAGCACCGATCTGCCAACCGAGAGAAGCCCAGCAAGAAGCCCAGAATGCGCTCGGCCGTCCGGACCGGAAGTGACGTCACAGGCAAGCGCGACCTCGCTGTGACGTGCCCTGAAGCTCCCTGTCTCCCTTCTTAAGGGGAGGAGAGCCGCCGCAACTCCTCCCACAAACACGGCCAAGATACCTTGGCCTATTACTTGTCATAGCCCTGTCTACCCATTTGGCGATTCTCCGACAGGGACATAGACGGTGTAAACATTCCACTCGGTTTTGCCTAATTTGCAATGGGTTCAATGCCAAGACAGCCATTCTCCAACCTTGATAGGAGGGAGTCTTATCAAGATAAGAAGGCCCATCAAACGTCTTGGCACGATCATATACTGTACATGTACAGGGGGGCATTATTACCTGATTTCTGGAGAAATTCTCAGTAACACAGATGGGTTTATTGTTCAAATCTCTATAAAAGGGGCCTGAGAACCAATATCAATTAAACGCACCTGAATTGCTTCATCTTTCACATAAACCTACTTCTTGAAGACTTGCCTGATATCGATCCTCTGTTTATTCTACTTCAAAGGTCAAATTTAACTGAGACCAAACATTCCTTCCTGGCACAAAGACAATCAGATTAATACCCCAGACCTAAATATTCCCATGTTATCTTTTAGTAATTTTAAGTGTGAATGACATTGTACAATCATATTAGTAGTGGATGTCCTCTCTCTCTCTTCTATGGATTGAGTGAATTTTTTATATTCAACCACAGATATACACTGAGTGGCCAGTTTATTATGACCACCTGACGTTTGTATGCAAATTAGCTATAATTTGGCGCTGATGTTGCTAGAGGGACAGACCATTATAAATAGGGAAGCAGGTTGTTTACCATGACAGTAGAAGTAATTTTTTTTCTGAAGATATGGGTAAACAACGCGATTTAACAGCCTTTGAACGTGGGATGATTGTGTGCGCTCGGAGCCATGGAGCGAGTATCAGCAAAACAGCAGAATTCGTTAAATGTTCAAGAGCAGCTGTTGTTAAAGTGTTTAAAGACTGGACTGTCAGCCGAAAATCCGGGTCTGAACGTGCGAATTGTGGCCGTCAGCGACTAGTCAATGTTAGGGCAGAACGGAGAGTGGCAAGGCTGGTACAAGACAACAGAAGGGCAACAGTGGAGTGTCAGATTCCTCGCATCACCTTTCAACATCTCGTGGAGTCACGAGGCGGCCCAACGAAGTACTGATGGGGTGGTCATAATAATCTGGCCACTCAGTGTATATATTATATATAACAATCAGATCACTTCCGAGGCATCTTAATCTCCTAACCCGCCAGCCGGAATTATTATAAGTGAGACCCCTCCCACAGCGTTTATGTTGCCGCCTTTCAACCCTCTCCAATTCTTTTATGTCCTTGTTACAATGTGGTACTTTAAGCTACCCCTAATTGTGCCCCCTGTAGCATCCAAAGCTGCCCCTCATTCTAAATGTGCCCCTTTCTGGCCCCAAAGCTGGCCCCAAATCTAGATGTGCCCCCTACAGGACAAAAAGCTGCCTCCAATTCAAGATGTGCCTCCTACAGGACCCAAAGTTGCCTTCAATTCTGGATGTGGACAAAGACAATCAGATTAATACCCCAGACCTAAATATTCCCATGTTATCTTTTAGTAATTTTAAGTGTGAATGACATTGTACAATCATATTAGTAGTGGATGTCCTCTCTCTCTCTTCTATGGATTGAGTGAATTTTTTATATTCAACCACAGATATCCACTGAGTGGCCAGTTTATTATGACCACCTGACGTTTGTATGCAAATTAGCTATAATTTGGCGCTGATGTTGCTAGAGGGACAGACCATTATAAATAGGGAAGCAGGTTGTTTACCATGACAGTAGAAGTAATTTTTTTTCTGAAGATATGGGTAAACAACGCGATTTAACAGCCTTTGAACGTGGGATGATTGTGTGCGCTCGGAGCCATGGAGCGAGTATCAGCAAAACAGCAGAATTCGTTAAATGTTCAAGAGCAGCTGTTGTTAAAGTGTTTAAAGACTGGACTGTCAGCCGAAAATCTGGGTCTGAACGTGCGAATTGTGGCCGTCAGCGACTAGTCAATGTTAGGGCAGAACGGAGAGTGGCAAGGCTGGTACAAGACAACAGAAGGGCAACAGTGGAGTGTCAGATTCCTCGCATCACCTTTCAACATCTCGTGGAGTCACGAGGCGGCCCAACGAAGTACTGATGGGGTGGTCATAATAATCTGGCCACTCAGTGTATATATTATATATAACAATCAGATCACTTCCGAGGCATCTTAATCTCCTAACCCGCCAGCCGGAATTATTATAAGTGAGACCCCTCCCACAGCGTTTATGTTGCCGCCTTTCAACCCTCTCCAATTCTTTTATGTCCTTGTTACAATGTGGTACTTTAAGCTACCCCTAATTGTGCCCCCTGTAGCATCCAAAGCTGCCCCTCATTCTAAATGTGCCCCTTTCTGGCCCCAAAGCTGGCCCCAAATCTAGATGTGCCCCCTACAGGACAAAAAGCTGCCTCCAATTCAAGATGTGCCTCCTACAGGACCCAAAGTTGCCTTCAATTCTGGATGTGG
>NW_017309623.1:3594-13265 GCF_000935625.1 Nanorana parkeri
TGCAGCACCGAAACCTGCCCCCTTTCTACATGTACAACCCCTCCAGAACCCAAAGCTGTTTCCCTATTCTAGATGTTCCCCCCATGGAGAAACAAAATCTCCCTCCCATGATAGATTTAAATTCCCTCCAAGACCCAAAGACCCCCATTCTAGATGTGCCGTCCGCAGCACTGAAATCTGTCTCCGTTCTGGGTGTGCAACCCCTCCAGAACCCCAAACTATTCCCCTATACAACTTTAGATATGTCCCCTCCACAACCTAAAGCTGCTCCTCTATTATAGATGTGCCCCAAAGCTGTTCTCCTATTCTCGATGTTCCCCCCATGGAGAAACAAAATCTCCCTCCCATGCTAGATTTAAATTCCCTCCAAGACCCAAAGCTTCCTCCTATTCTAGATGTGCCGTCCGCAGCACTGAAATCTGTCCCCGTTCTAGGTGTGCAACCCCTCCAGAAACCCAAACTACTCCCCTATACTACTTTAGATATGTCCCCTCCACAACCTAAAGCTGCTCCTCTATTATAGATGTGCCCTGTTCAGAACCGAAAGCTATTCCGCTATTCCAGATTTGACCCCTTTAGAGCCAAAATGCTGTCCGCCATTCCAGACGTGTCCCCCTCTGGAACCCAAAGCTTCCCCCATATTCTAGATGTTTTCTCTGCAGCACAGACAGCTGCCCTATTCTAGATATACAATCCTTCCAGAACCCAAACCTGCATCCCTATTCTAGATGTGCCCCCTCCACAACCCAAAGCTACCCCCTATTCTAGATGTGCCACCTAGCGCACCCAAAGCTGCCCACCCAATTCTAGATGTGCCCCCAACAGAACCCAAAGCTGCCCTCCTATTCTAGATGTGCCCCACTCTGGAATCCAGAGCTGCTCCCCTATTGTAGATGTTCCCCCTGCATGATAGGCAGACCTGACTTTATTTTGCGTATGTTTTAAAGTTTAATTTATTTATTTGGGGGTTATCTTTCTTATTTTTATTCTTTGCACAGACAAGTCCCACGAGGGGGAGGATACAGTGACACCAGCTATGCATATCGCACTCATCTATCAGTCCTTCTCTACGATGTCCTGTATAAATCGCCCCTGTGTGCATGTGAGATAGGGACCTTAGATTGTAAGCTCCAGAGACTGATGTGAATGTACAGCTTGTGAAGCGCGGTGTAAATTGTTGGTGCAATAAATATTCCTGTAATAAAAAAATATTGATCCCCCAGCTTTGTCACCCTACCCCCACCGTCTCTTATACCCCAATTGCCCACCCCTCCCTACATGACCTTTCTCAGGGCAGGTTTGCTGATGGTGACAACAACGGACCAGGACATGGCAAGGTGACCCAGCATGCACACAAATGGCAAAAAGGGACAGAGCGCTGTCACTCTATAACAGGAAGTACCTGAACAAGGATCCTTATGGCAGGATCACCAGGGATTATTTTACTGAAACTGTTTTATTATAGTGTGTGACTAGGGGGGTGGGGGGCATTGGAGTGTAAGCTCTTCTGGTGCTGAGGCTGATGTGGCTGGGTGTGTTCTCTGTACAGCACTGCGGTATATGTCAGAGCTATAAAGCTATAAAAGTGTATTATAATAATAGTGTGTGACTGTCGGGGGGACATTAGAGTGTAAGCTCCTCTGTACAGAGACTGATGTGACTGGCCAGTGTTCTCTGTACAGCACTGCAGTATGTGTCAGAGCTATAAAAGTGTATTATAATAATAGTGTGTGACTGTGGGGGGGACATTAGAGTGCAAGCTTCTCTGGTGCAGAGACTGATGTGACTTGCTGTGTGTTCTTTGTACAGCACTGTGGTATATGTATATGTGACCATGAGCTTATAGCAGAAGGAAGAAAGGAGCCAATGTAAGGCACACTCCCCTGGCCAGCTTTAGTCGCTCCCTGTTCCACCATCTGCCGTGCATGGGAGGACAGGAAAGGGTTAAAGGACAAAGTCTGGACCTGTATAGTTCACCCTCCTATGTTGGGTCATCTATTCAAAGTTGTTTTGTCTCAACAATGTACAGTATATACATACTAACATTCTTGCACCCCCCCCCCCATAGATAATATAAAAGTTAGGCATACACTGGTTGGGCCACTTATCCCTAATTAAACCTGTCCTGCTGCTGGCCAATTTTACACTGATATACCAGGTGCTACCCATGAGCCTCCCCCTGCCAATCCATGGAAGCCCTCCCATTCTCTGCAATTATATCCACATGCAACTTCTGTTGGCAATTGCAGCTCTTGTAGTCTATCCTGAAAAGTTCCCTTTAATGAAAACAGGCACTGGAAGAAATACCATGGTGGCCACTGTTGAAAGTGCCAATTTCCTGGATACCATGCCTACCCCATGGGCTTACTATATCCTACGTCACAAGAAGGTTGGCATGGTTTGGTGGCCTCCCAATCACCAGCAACCAGACGATGGAAATTGCTGTGGGAATCAGTCTGAGGCACCTTAGTGCCGGCCTTTACCTCCACACCAATGGCCATCATTTGGTGCCTCAAAGTGGAAGAATGTTACGGAAGGTTCCATAAGATCTCCGAAGCTTTGCATTTGTAAATAAAATAAATGAAATCGGCTTTATTTGCACTAAACAATCATCGCCACAAAATAGTGATACAGCACGTCAACAGCACAAATGAATCTCTTTATATAAACCGAGTTGGTGAATTGACCTGTGAGTATATTTGGGGGTCACCTCGGTAGCCCCTATTTTGTCTCTGGGAGCCCCGGTGCCAACCAATCGATGACGTATAACAGTGGTAGAGGATGCAAGGGATGAACCGGCCGGGGTGGGGGGTGTAAGGGGGGTGGCCGCCGTCCAGTCACATGTGAGATGGAGCAGGTGTAGGATCCGGCATCCCATTTCCCCTTCCAGCTCGATGACTTTGCAGCATTCTGATTGGTTGCTACAATAACCAATACGGAGCAGAGGAGGCAAGAGATGGTGTAAATAGAAATGTGGATATACGATGTGAATGAAACATGCGATATAGGCAATAGCAGCCGTGGTGGACCTAAGTTGGTCGCTCCTGGACTTTGTTCCTTGGCTCATAAACACACTTTGCTGTGAGGGATTCTGGGAATCCGAGGTCCGTTATGTTCTTTGTTCCCCGATGGTGCTTTCCAGTTAAGTTCCTTCATTGAGAAGTGCCCCCCCTGCTGGGCGGTGGAGGCATGGTGCTTTGGTGTTAGGGTCGTTCCTGGCACTGCATGGCCATCTGTAGGCTCAGCTTCCTGGCAATCTCCCCAATCAAAGTCCAATATTCATCAAAGCTGATCTTGCCATCCTCATCCGCATCCAGCGACTGGATCAGCTTGTTGGAGGCTTCCTTGCTCTGTGTATTCTGAGGGGGGGTGGGAAAGAAAAACTTTTAGTGTCCTGCTATTGTATTGTTGAACTCTACGTAGGAGCTCTAGCCGAACTTAGTTACAGGAGTGTAGTCTAAGGTTGAACTAGAAAAGTTGCCTCCAATTCTGGATGTGGCCACTCCGGAACCCAATGCTACCCCCCCTTTCTAGATTTGCCTCCTCCAGAATCCACAGTTGCCCCCCATTTTAGATGCCCCCCCAGAACCCAAAGCTGCCTGTGCAGCACCGAAACCTGCCCCCTTTCTACATGTACAACCCCTCCAGAACCCAAAGCTGTTCCCCTATTCTAGATGTTCCCCCCATGGAGAAACGAAATCTCCCTCCCATGCTAGATTTTAATTCCCTCCAAGACTTTAACGCATACTGTTGACAGGGCTATTTGTTTGGTTGCAGGCTGGCTGGCAGGTGAAGCTGGGGAATTTCTGTGTTTTGTATTGTAGTCTAAGGTTACCAGATTTTCAAAATGAAATCCGTGGACACCCTACTGACCATGTCCATTTTAAACCACAACCGTAAGACCCCCCCCCTTTTGTAGCCACACCTACAAAATCACGCACTCCATTTGTAGCATGCCCTGAAATAATTGGTCATGGAAGAAGCAGACATTAAAGATGTAAAGAGAAAGTGCCCTGGGAAGTATAAGGAGTGAAATAATGTGGTGAACCATGTGTGCGGTCAAATTGTGCTAACAGTGAGAGTGGCTAAAGATGCATGGTTAAATAAACCCTGAGCCTACTCTAGTATGGGTCAAGACTGTGTAATGCAGAGTGCAGGGATCAGGAGTGTGTAACGCATGGACTTCAGGGATCAGGAGAGTATAACACACAAGAGTGCAGGGATCAGGAGTGTGTAACGCATGGACTTCAGGGATCAGGAGTGTGTAACACACAAGAGTGCAGGGATCAGGAGCGTGTAACGCATTGACTTCAGGGATCAGGAGAGTGTAACACACAAGAGTTGCGGGATCAGGAGTGTGTAACGCATGGACTTCAGGGATCAGGAGAGTATAACACACAAGAGTGCAGGGATCAGGAGTGTGTAACGCATGGACTTCAGGGATCAGGAGTGTGTAACACACAAGAGTGCAGGGATCAGGAGCGTGTAACGCATTGACTTCAGGGATCAGGAGAGTGTAACACACAAGAGTGCAGGGATCAGGAGTGTGTAACGCATTGACTTCAGGGATCAGGAGAGTATAACACACAAGAGTGCAGGGATCAGGAGTGTGTAACGCATTGACTTCAGGGATCAGGAGAGTGTAACACACAAGAGTGCAGGGATCAGGAGTGTGTAACGCATGGACTTCAGGGATCAGGAGAGTGTAACCCACAGAGTGCAGGGATCAGGAGTATGTAACGCATGGACTTCAGGGATCAGGAGAGTGTAACACACAGAGTGCAGGGATCAGGAGTGTGTAACGCATGGACTTCAGGGATCAGGAGAGTGTAAACACACAAGAGTGCAGAGATCAGGAGTGTGTAACACAGTAACACATGGACTTCAGGGGTCAAGTGCATGTAATACACAAAGTATGGGAGTCAGGAGTGTGTAACGCAGAAAACAGGGGTCAAGAGTGCATGGAGCAGTGAGCAGGAATCAAGAGAATGAAACATAAAGAGTGAAGGGGTCAGGAATAGGCAACACATGGAATACAGAGGTCAGGAGCAATTAATGCATGGATTACAGGGGTCATCAGTAGGTGATGCATGGAGTACAGGGGTCATCAGTAGGTAATTCATGGAGTACAAGGGGTCATCAGTAGGTAATGCATGGAGTACAGGGGTCATCAGTAGGTGATGCATGGAGTACAGGGGTCATCAGTAGGTGATGCATGGAGTACAGGGGTCATGAGTAAGTAATGCACGGAGTATATATATATCACCTCACCTCTGCCCCCCATTCTGTATATATCACCTAACCTCTGACCCCCCACTCTGTATATATCACCTCTGACCCCCTATTCTGTATATATCACCTCACCTCTGCCCCCCACTCTGTATATATCATCTCACCTCTGCCCCCCACTCTGTATATATCACCTCACCTCTGCCCCCCACTCTGTATATATCACCTCACCTCTGCCCCCTCACTGTATATATCAGAGATACACAGTTAGGGACGTTTCCGGGGACACCCATCTCCCTGGGATAGAGCTCTCAAAACAGGGACTGTCCCCGTGAAACTGGGACAACTAGTAGCCATTGTGTAGTCAGTGTACACGTCACAATCTGGCCATACAATCTCTGCACAATCAACTTTAGATCTACCAAACCTATGTAATAGGAGGACCTACCTATTCCATCCAACCAATCTGTACCCAATCACACAGGCCCTTGTACTACATAGCTGGTAGATCTAAAGGCGATTGGACAATCAGATTGTAACATGTGTGGTGAGCCTTAGATGGAGCAGGGGAAACATTGAAAACTCTGTCAGGATTTGGTTGCGGTCTGTGACTTTATTGGGGCGGATCACCCTTTACTTTCTGTTCCAGTGACACCAGGACAGGAAATGAAAGGAACAGGGGTCACCTGAGCAGAATGATACTGCCAATGAAGTAAATGTCCTCACTTCCTGTTTGAGTGACACCAGGACTGGAAATGAAAAGGAACAGGGTGCTGCAGGAAATGACTTGCCATACACACCCCGCCCACAGAAGCCATGACTTGACAAACAACAGCATCCGTGTACATCACAGCACAGAGGGTCAGGAAGGCCGTGTTGCTGCCCCAGTGACCCACCATCAATTGGTAAAGGCCGGCCCATATTCTCAGCCTAGTCATATACCCCCCATGGCCACCCGTTGTAAGAATGAAGCCCCTCTTACGGTCAGCACGTGCTGGAACTCCTGTGACACCATCTTGCGGAATTCCTTCTTGTTCATCTTGTCCTGTTTCCCCTTCTTCTCCGCGTACGTGTAGAAATTGCGCACCAGGATTTCAATGGCGGACTCCAGCTCACTGCAACTGGACGCCATGTCCGGCTGAGAGCAGGCTGCGGAGAGAGGGGGGGGGGTTAGAGAGAGACAAGTCAGTAAATTATAAAGATGAAGTTTAATCTGAATATATTCTGTCCTCCCTGGTCCCTCAATGCCCCCCTCCCCCCACGATCAACCTCTTGTGTCAGTGCTGTCCTCCCTTCCCGAGTCCTTTCCGACACAGCGGCTGCTCCTCAGGGATATGAAGGGTTAAAGCTCTGTACTTGCTTTAAACCGCCAAAGTCCAACCACCTAACTCTCTCCAGCGCGGTGTAGACCGCCGACACCTGACCGCATGATACGCAGACCTGACTTTATTTATTTTGTGTTTTATTTGTTTACTTTATTATTTTGTTTTCTTTTTTTGCTTTGTTCAGACAAGTCCCATGGGGCGGGGGAGAGATACAATAACACCCAAGAGGGGGAGGAGCTGCACGCCCACCCCTTGTCACCCGTCCATGGCCGATTGCAAGCTCTTCGCTCCCTCCCAGCCGTTTGTTACATTGTATCTCTCAGAATTCCGTCATTGCACTGCACTCCACCTCGGATCCACATACATAGCCGGGGGACACACGGGGGCACGTTTACACAGCAGCGGATCTGACATTCACCAAACATTCACTGCAGGTGAATCTTCCAGGCGCACGTGGTTGACATGACAGTGATTGATTCACCACCAGACAAAGTCCCATTCACTGCCCCTGTAGTTGGTGCTGTGAATCACAAACTATAGTCCTGATTTGAAATATGTTTTCCCCTTTGTTCCATCTCGGTGCTGCTGTTGTCCTGCGGCCTCTTTGCAGCCACTTCCCGTCTACATGCACCAGCGCCACGGATGGCATTTCTCAGGGCGGGGCTTCCTGATGGTGGCAACAGTGGACCGTGTCTGCGTAATTTGTGTCGAAACGGCCACTTGAGACAGGGTGACAACACAGGAGAACAATTGGGAGACCGACAGGGTGTTGTCACCTTATAATAGGAAGTGCCGGAACAAAGATCGCCGGGGATTATTTTACTGAATGTTTTATTATAGAGTCTGACTGTGGGGGGGACATTAGAGTGTAAGCTCCTCTGGTGACCGGCTCAGTGTTCTCTGTACATCACTGCAGTATGTCAGAGCTATATACATGTATAATAATAGTGTGTGACTGTGGGGGGACATTAGAGTGTAAGCTCTTCCGGTGCAAACACTTTGTACAACACTGCAGATCATGTCAGCGCTATACAGTCCCTTTACTAAACACACAATAATGAAGAGGCGGGGTCAGAAAAGCAGTGTCATTTTATTATAATAAACTATAATGGAGAATGCATTCCGATGGCTTTGATCCCGGTGGCTCCTCCCCTTTCCGGGGGCTCTTCACTTCTTTTTGGCTTTGACCTCTTTTTTGGCTTCCTTGGCCAGCTCTCCGATCAGCCGCCAGTACTCGTTAAACTTCAGCTCCTGGTCCTGGTTGATGTCCAGCTCCTTCATCTTGTCCTCCAGGGAGACGCCCTGAGGAAGGGAGAGAGGGGGTTAGTGAACGCAGGCGAACGGCCTGGTCATGTGACACCCAGAGCCACTGGGTGGCTAATAATAGAGTGTGAATGTGGTGGGACATTAGAGTGTAAGCTCCTCTGTACAGAGACTGATGTGACTGTGGGGGGGGGACATTAGAGTGTAAGCTCCTCTGTACAGAGACTGATGTGACTGGCTCAGTGTTCTCTGTACAGCGCTGCGGTATATATCAGAGCTATATACATGTATAATAATAGTGTGTGACTGTGGGGGGGACATTAGAGTGTAAGCTCCTCTGTACAGAGACTGATGTGACTGGCTCAGTGTTCTCTGTACAGCACCGTGGTATATATCAGAGCTATATACATGTATAATAATAGTGTGTGACTGTGGGGGAGGGGACATTAGAGTGTAAGCTCCTCTGTACAGAGACTGATGTGACTGTAGGGGGGACATTAGAGTGTAAGCTCCTCTGTACAGAGACTGATGTGGCTGGCTCAGTGTTCTCTGTACAGCACTGTGGTATATGTCAGAGCTATATACATGTATAATAATAGTGTGTGACAGAGATACCCGACTGCATGGCTGCTATTAGAATTACACCACACACACAAACTACAACTCCCAGCATGCCCTATCAGCCAGAGGTCGCCATCCTTCATCAGCCTGAGGGGCCCCCGGCGACAGTCGTCTACTGTTTCCTCCCCCGAGTCTATCAAATCGGCTTATTGATTCGAGCCGGTGACCTGACATGAAGCAGGCTTTCACAGAGACGTGGCAGGAAGCCACAGGGAACAAGCCAGCTCTCACATGCCAGGACAAAGCTCACCTGTCCTCCCCCCCCCGAAATAAAACGAGGATATTGTTTCCCGATGTATAAACACGTCGGAGGGCGTATAGAATGACCTAAACTTCAACACTTCATCAAATCCAGCTAAGGCACCATTCATAGAGGGGCGTCTGAGTGGTTTTGTGGAATTCCTGGTTCTGAGGGGGGAAGGTATTGCCCAGCGCACATCCACCTTCCTCTCACTAAGACCACTGAGGTAAAAAGGCAGCCCTATGAAAACTGAACTCTAACCAAAAAGTTTTAGGTTGAATAGAGGGAGAAAGGGTTAAATCCTGTGAGGTTTGTCCCCTTTTATGCTTAAACACTCCTGTTGTCACCAGAACAGGAAGTCAGGGGAAGTCTTCCCATGGTTCCATACTGCTAAGAAATGCTGTTTATTGAGTTATCATTTTGCTGCCCTGCCTTGGAAAATGAACTCTAAAAGTAGGACATGCCACTGATATACAGTACATGCAACTGGGTCATAATGGTGCACTGGGCTGAGTAAGGGGGTTCGTTATAATGGTGCACTGGGCTGAGTAAGGGGGTTCGTTATAATGGTGCACTGGGCTGAGTAAGGGGGTTCGTTATAATGGTGCACTCGGCTGAGTAGGAGGGTTCTTTATAATGGGTGCACTGGGCTGCGGGCACCTTTTATAATGGTGCACACAGCTGGGTGGGGGGCTTGATTACAGTGCAGTGCCTTAACAACTGGGTCATAATGGTGCACTGGGCTGAGTAAGGGGGTTCGTTATAATGGTGCACTGGGCTGAGTAAGGGGGTTCGTTATAATGGTGCACTGGGCTGAGTAAGGGTGTTCGTTATAATGGTGCACTGGGCTGAGTAAGGGGGTTCGTTATAATGGTGCACTCGGCTGAGTAGGAGGGTTCTTTATAATGGGTGCACTGGGCTGCGGGCACCTTTTATAATGGTGCACACAGCTGGGTGGGGGGCTTGATTACAGTGCAGTGCCTTAAAAAGAG
>NW_017309623.1:14060-16959 GCF_000935625.1 Nanorana parkeri
CTCTTTATAACAGTGCACTCGACTGGGTGGTGGGCTCTTTATAAAAAGGTGCACTGGGCTGGGAAGGGGGCTCTTTATAAAGTTGCACTCAAGAGCCCCCTCACCCAGTCAATGGTACACTTGATTGGGTGAGGGGGCTCTTTTATAACGGTGGACTCGGCTGGATGGGGAGGCTTTTTAGAATGATGTACTCGGCTGGGTGTGGGCCGCTTTTAGAATGATGCACTCGACTGGGAGGGGGGTCTTTTTAGAATGGTGCACTCGGCTGGGTGAGGGGCTCTCTTACAGTGCCGTGCCTTATAAAGAGCACTTGGTGTCCCGTGATTTGCTTTAGCTCCTTGTGCAATCCCAGCATGTGACCGACATGTGACTCACCAATAAATTAAATTATAGAAGTTTATCAGAACCGGCTGGGCCCGGGATGAATTTCTGGTCATGGGGGGAAACATTTTGCAGCACACAGCTGACTTCCTGTCATTAAAGGACAAGGAGGGCAATGTGCGGTGAAGCCTCCTGCAGCCTAATATGGCCGAGAACAGAGAACAATGACCCCCCACCTAAAACGTTATGTGGCTTGGTAACTCTGACATGACTCGTATTAGGGAGTATGTGGGACCACTCAGGAGCGGGCGGGGCTCGGCCGCTCACCTTCATCAGACGTGGGAGCTCTTTAGCCACCAGTTTGTCGAACTCGCCCTGCGTCAGGGTCTCTTTCTTGCCCTCCTCTCCGGCGTGTTCAAAGAAAGCGGTCACGATGGTGACGATGGCGCGTTCCACCTCTGTCTGTACGGCTGCCATGTTAGAACTGCAGGGAGAGGTAGCAGAAGGGGCAGGTTCAGACAGAGAGGAGACACAGTGCAGGAAGTCAGGGGATAAGCATCTTTATTTTCAGTCACGTGACTGCCATTTTCAAACCTCATTGGACCAGCAGAGGCATGGGGCGCAGAGTAACAGTGTGCAGAGACTATGTGCACAGAGTAACAGTAAGCAGAGAATTGGTGCACAGAGTAACAGTCAGAACAGACATAATACTGATTGGAACAGTGAGAAGACCCATACTACTCAAGAGTAACACTGAGCAGAGATAAAGTACACAGGGAAACAGTAAGGACAGATATAGGACATTAGGCAATAGTGAGAAGAGACATAGTACGCAGGGTACCAGTGAGAAGAGACATAGTACGCAGGGTACCAGTGAGAAGAGACATAGTACGCAGGGTACCAGTGAGAAGAGACACAGTACGCCGGGTACCAGTGAGAAGAGACATAGTACGCAGGGTACCAGTGAGAAGAGACATAGTACGCAGGGTACCAGTGAGAAGAGACATAGTACACAGGGTAACAGTGAGAAGAGACATAGTACACAGGGTACCAGTGAGCAGAGACACAGTAAACAGGGTAACAGTGAGAAGAGACATAGTACACAGGGTACCAGTGAGAAGAGACATAGTACACAGGGTAACAGTGAGCAGAGACATAGTACACAGGGTACCAGTGAGAAGAGACATAGTACCCAGGGTACCAGTGAGCAGAGACACAGTAAACAGGGTAACAGTGAGAAGAGACATAGTACACAGGGTAACAGTGAGAAGAGACATAGTACACAGTGTAACAGTGAGCAGAGACATAGTACACAGGGTACCAGTGAGAAGAGACATAGTACGCAGGGTACCAGTGAGAAGAGACATAGTATGCAGGGTACTAGTGAGAAGAGACATAGTACACAGTGTAACAGCAAGCAGAGACATAGTACGCAGGGTAACAGTGAGAAGAGACATAGTACACAGGGTAACAGTGAGAAGAGACATAGTACACAGGGTAACAGTGAGAAGAGACATAGTATGCAGGGTACCAGTGAGAAGAGACACAGTACGCAGGGTACCAGTGAGAAGAGACATAGTACGCAGGGTAACAGTGAGAAGAGACATAGTACCCAGGATACCAGTGAGCAGAGACATAGTACACAGGGTACCAGTGAGAAGAGACACAGTACACAGGGTACCAGTGAGCAGAGACATAGTACACAGGGTAACAGTGAGAAGAGACATAGTATGCAGGGTACCAGTGAGAAGAGACACAGTACGCAGGGTAACAGTGAGAAGAGACACAGTACGCAGGGTACCAGTGAGAAGAGACATAGTACACAGGGTACCAGTGAGAAGAGACACAGTACACAGGGTACCAGTGAGCAGAGACATAGTACACAGGGTAACAGTGAGAAGAGACATAGTACACAGGGTACCAGTGAGCAGAGACATAGTACACAGGATAACAGTGAGAAGAGACACAGTACGCAGGGTACCAGTGAGCAGAGACATAGTACACAGGATAACAGTGAGAAGAGACATAGTACACAGGGTAACATTGAGTGGATAGAGTATACAGGGTAACAGTGTGCAGAGCCATTGTACAGTGAGACACTAAATTCAGAGTAGCTAGAAGAATGAAAATAGTGAGCAGAGTAAGCTCAGAGTAAGATTTACAGAGCACCAGTAAGAAGAGTCATAATGCTGTAATGGAAATGAACGGAAGGGAAAACCGGAGCAGAGGAATAGTTGGTAACAGTAACCAAAATAACAGTAACAAGAGCAATAGCAGCGGTAAAAGGGAGTATGACAGTGAAGGTTATTCCAGAGTAATACTACAAAGAGGAATGGGGAGCAGAGTAATACTACAAAGAGGAATGGGGAGCAGAGTAATACTACAAAGAGGAATGGGGAGCAGAGTAATACTACAAAGAGGAATGGGGAGCAGAGTAATACTACAAAGAGGAATGGGGAGCAGAGTAATACTACAAAGAGGAATGGGGAGCAGAGTAATACTACAAAGAGGAATGGGGAGCAGAGTAATACTACAAAGAGGAATGGGGGGCAGAGTAATACTACAAAGAGGAATGGGG
>NW_017309623.1:17158-20849 GCF_000935625.1 Nanorana parkeri
CAGTGAGAAGAGACATAGTACACAGGGTACCAGTGAGAAGAGACACAGTACGCAGGGTACCAGTGAGAAGAGACACAGTACGCAGGGTACCAGTGAGAAGAGACACAGTACGCAGGGTAACAGTGAGAAGAGACACAGTACGCAGGGTACCAGTGAGAAGAGACATAGTACACAGGGTACCAGTGAGAAGAGACACAGTACACAGGGTACCAGTGAGCAGAGACATAGTACACAGGGTAACAGTGAGAAGAGACATAGTACACAGGGTACCAGTGAGCAGAGACATAGTACACAGGATAACAGTGAGAAGAGACACAGTACGCAGGGTACCAGTGAGCAGAGACATAGTACACAGGATAACAGTGAGAAGAGACATAGTACACAGGGTAACATTGAGTGGATAGAGTATACAGGGTAACAGTGTGCAGAGCCATTGTACAGTGAGACACTAAATTCAGAGTAGCTAGAAGAATGAAAATAGTGAGCAGAGTAAGCTCAGAGTAAGATTTACAGAGCACCAGTAAGAAGAGTCATAATGCTGTAATGGAAATGAACGGAAGGGAAAACCGGAGCAGAGGAATAGTTGGTAACAGTAACCAAAATAACAGTAACAAGAGCAATAGCAGCGGTAAAAGGGAGTATGACAGTGAAGGTTATTCCAGAGTAATACTACAAAGAGGAATGGGGAGCAGAGTAATACTACAAAGAGGAATGGGGAGCAGAGTAATACTACAAAGAGGAATGGGGAGCAGAGTAATACTACAAAGAGGAATGGGGAGCAGAGTAATACTACAAAGAGGAATGGGGAGCAGAGTAATACTACAAAGAGGAATGGGGAGCAGAGTAATACTACAAAGAGGAATGGGGAGCAGAGTAATACTACAAAGAGGAATGGGGAGCAGAGTAATACTACAAAGAGGAATGGGGAGCAGAGTAATACTACAAAGGGGGATGGGGAGCAGAGTAATACTACAAAGAGGAATGGGGAGCAGAGTAATACTAGAAAGAGGAATGGGGAGCAGAGTAATACTACAAAGGGGGATGGGGAGCAGAGTAATACTACAAAGGGGGATGGGGAGCAGAGTAATCATATACACTAATAGCAGAATGAGAGAGTAACAGTACGAGGAGAGAGTGCAGAGGTAACGGGGGAAGAGTAATAGTGAGCAGAGTAACACTGAGAAGGATTATAGCTGAGAATCAGTGTGAAGAGTATCAGCGAGCAGAGATACAAGTGATAGGAGCAGAGTCAGCAGAGTCGGGGAGCGGGGCAGTGAGAAGGGTATCAGCGAGCAGAGATACAAGTGATAGGAGCAGAGTCAGCAGAGTCGGGGAGCGGGGCAGTGAGAAGGGTAACAGCGGAGTATCACCTGGTATCTGGCTGTTCTCCTGCGGTCGCTCGCTCAGTCTGCTCTCTGCTCTCAGGGTGACCACTTTTTCCTCTGAAAGAGGCAGCTCTGTGTCATCACCACACCCACCAATCCTGGCACTACAACAGCCCCTACTGTTCTCCCACCCTGACAGGGAGCCAGTGTACACCACTGGGGGCCCCACACCGCCCCCCAACCACAGCCCACCTCCCCCAGTAACCCCTCACTGCCTGAGGTGTGCCAAGGAGCTCATTATTCAACAACCTCAAATATACTCTTCTGCACTATCACCATCCCCCCTGACAGGATAGCTGCCCCCCCCCCTGTGTACCCCAATATACACCCATCTCCTGGGTACCCTAATATACTCCTGTGTACTATAACCATCACTTCCGGCCTGATACCTGTCCCCTGTGCACCCCAATATACACCCATCACCTGTGTATCCCAATATACTTCTGTGTACTAGAACCGTCACCTCCCGACCGGATACTTGTCCCCTGGGCACCCCAAAATACACCTAACTTCTGTGTACACCAATATACTCCTGCGTACTATAACCATCACCCCTGATCTAAAACCTGTCCCCTATGTACCCCAATACATTCATGTGTAATATAACCATCTCCGACCTGATACCGACCCCGTGTACCCCAATATATGTATGTGTACTACAACCATCACCTCCGACCTGATGCCTGCCCCCTGTGTACCCCAATATACACCCGTCTCCTGTGTACCCCAATATACTCATCTGTACTATCACCATCACCTCTCTCTGACATGATACCTGCCCCCTGTGTACCCCAATATACACCCATCTGCTGGGTACCCTAATATACTCATATGTACTATAACTATCACTTCCGACCTGATACCTGCCCCCTGTGTGCCCCAATATACCCCCATCACCTGTGTATCCCAATATACTTTTGTGTACTAGAACCGTCACCTCCCAACCGGATACCTGCCCCCTGAGTACCCCAATATACACCCATCACCTGTGTATCCCAATATACTTCTGTGTACTACAACCATCACCTCTGACCTGATACCTGCCCCCTGTATACCCCAATATACACCCGTCTCCTGTGCACCCCAATATACACCCATCTCCTGTGTACCCCAATATACACCCGTCTCCTGTGTACCCCAATATACACCCATCTCCTGTGTACCACAATATACACCCATCTCCTGTGTACCCCAATATACACCCATCTCCTGTGTACCCCAATATACTCCTATGTACTCTAACCATCACCCCTGACCTGATACCTGTCCCCAGTGTACCTCAATGTACACCCTTCTCCTGTGTACCATAACCCCCCGTCAGATACCACAACGCCCCCCCCATTGTTCTTAATGGTGACTGAGTCATGGCCGCCCTGCCTATGAGCCCCCCAGGTCCATAAAGGTATAGTGATGGTGGTGATAGAACGCTGTGCAGCCAATGTTTGTGCCTGTTGCAGGCAGTAGACGGTCCCCTGGGTGCGGGCCGGGGATGGGGGCGGGTTGCAGCTGTTCCTATAATTCAGCGATGCAAAAGTGCGCTGCAGATTCTGAGCGGAGGCTTTTTCAGAAATCAATGCAGACATTCCCCCATTGTCCCTAAAGAGGGAGCGTCATGATCATTCTGGTCAGACCTGTTCAGCTATATTCGAGGGCCTTTCACCCAAATTCTCCGCTTTCTCTTTCAAGTCAGATATGACAACAGCGGCTCCTTCATTTCAAATGGGCTTCCAATGCACCCCGATGAGGGTCTCATATTAAACGGATGCATTACCGTAATGCAGATATCAGGATTCAGCCTAAGGGTTCATATTTTAATGTTAGGTGTTAGGGTTATGTTAAGTGGGGTCAGGAAGGGGGAGCTCTGGGGTCAGGAAGGGGAAAGGCCCGAGTTCTGGGGTCAGGAAGGGGAAAGGCCCGAGTTCTGGGGTCAGGTTGTGTGAGGACTAAGCGTCGGGGTCATGTAAGGGAAGGGCTGAGTTCTGGGGTCATGTGTGAGGACTAAGTGTTGGGGTCAGGTAGGGAAAGGGCTGAGTTCTGGGGTCATGTGTGAGGACTAAGTGTTGGGGTCAGATAGGGGAAGGGCTGAGTTCTGGGGTCATGTGTGAGGACTAAGTGTTGGGGTCAGGTAAGGGAAGGGCTGAGTTCTGGGGTCAGGTTGTGTGAGGACTAAGTGTTGGGGTCAGGTAGGGGAAGGGCTGAGTGCTGGGGTCAGGTTGTGTGAGTACTAAGTGTTGGGGTCAGATAGGGGGAAGGCTAAGTTCTGGGGTCAGGTTGTGTGAGGACTAAGTGTTGGGGTCAGATAGGGG
>NW_017309623.1:21103-37027 GCF_000935625.1 Nanorana parkeri
TGCACTATCACCATCCCCCCTGACAGGATAGCTGCCCCCCCCCCTGTGTACCCCAATATACACCCATCTCCTGGGTACCCTAATATACTCCTGTGTACTATAACCATCACTTCCGGCCTGATACCTGTCCCCTGTGCACCCCAATATACACCCATCACCTGTGTATCCCAATATACTTCTGTGTACTAGAACCGTCACCTCCCGACCGGATACTTGTCCCCTGGGCACCCCAAAATACACCTAACTTCTGTGTACACCAATATACTCCTGCGTACTATAACCATCACCCCTGATCTAAAACCTGTCCCCTATGTACCCCAATACATTCATGTGTAATATAACCATCTCCGACCTGATACCGACCCCGTGTACCCCAATATATGTATGTGTACTACAACCATCACCTCCGACCTGATGCCTGCCCCCTGTGTACCCCAATATACACCCGTCTCCTGTGTACCCCAATATACTCATCTGTACTATCACCATCACCTCTCTCTGACATGATACCTGCCCCCTGTGTACCCCAATATACACCCATCTGCTGGGTACCCTAATATACTCATATGTACTATAACTATCACTTCCGACCTGATACCTGCCCCCTGTGTACCCCAATATACACCCATCACCTGTGTATCCCAATATACTTTTGTGTACTAGAACCGTCACCTCCCAACCGGATACCTGCCCCCTGAGTACCCCAATATACACCCATCACCTGTGTATCCCAATATACTTCTGTGTACTACAACCATCACCTCTGACCTGATACCTGCCCCCTGTATACCCCAATATACACCCGTCTCCTGTGCACCCCAATATACACCCATCTCCTGTGTACCCCAATATACACCCGTCTCCTGTGTACCCCAATATACACCCATCTCCTGTGTACCACAATATACACCCATCTCCTGTGTACCCCAATATACACCCATCTCCTGTGTACCCCAATATACTCCTATGTACTCTAACCATCACCCCTGACCTGATACCTGTCCCCAGTGTACCTCAATGTACACCCTTCTCCTGTGTACCATAACCCCCCGTCAGATACCACAACGCCCCCCCCATTGTTCTTAATGGTGACTGAGTCATGGCCGCCCTGCCTATGAGCCCCCCAGGTCCATAAAGGTATAGTGATGGTGGTGATAGAACGCTGTGCAGCCAATGTTTGTGCCTGTTGCAGGCAGTAGACGGTCCCCTGGGTGCGGGCCGGGGATGGGGGCGGGTTGCAGCTGTTCCTATAATTCAGCGATGCAAAAGTGCGCTGCAGATTCTGAGCGGAGGCTTTTTCAGAAATCAATGCAGACATTCCCCCATTGTCCCTAAAGAGGGAGCGTCATGATCATTCTGGTCAGACCTGTTCAGCTATATTCGAGGGCCTTTCACCCAAATTCTCCGCTTTCTCTTTCAAGTCAGATATGACAACAGCGGCTCCTTCATTTCAAATGGGCTTCCAATGCACCCCGATGAGGGTCTCATATTAAACGGATGCATTACCGTAATGCAGATATCAGGATTCAGCCTAAGGGTTCATATTTTAATGTTAGGTGTTAGGGTTATGTTAAGTGGGGTCAGGAAGGGGGAGCTCTGGGGTCAGGAAGGGGAAAGGCCCGAGTTCTGGGGTCAGGAAGGGGAAAGGCCCGAGTTCTGGGGTCAGGTTGTGTGAGGACTAAGCGTCGGGGTCATGTAAGGGAAGGGCTGAGTTCTGGGGTCATGTGTGAGGACTAAGTGTTGGGGTCAGGTAAGGGAAGGGCTGAGTTCTGGGGTCAGGTTGTGTGAGGACTAAGCGTCGGGGTCATGTAAGGGAAGGGCTGAGTTCTGGGGTCATGTGTGAGGACTAAGTGTTGGGGTCAGGTAAGGGAAGGGCTGAGTTCTGGGGTCAGGTTGTGTGAGGACTAAGCGTCGGGGTCATGTAAGGGAAGGGCTGAGTTCTGGGGTCATGTGTGAGGACTAAGTGTTGGGGTCAGGTAAGGGAAGGGCTGAGTTCTGGGGTCAGGTTGTGTGAGGACTAAGCGTCGGGGTCATGTAAGGGAAGGGCTGAGTTCTGGGGTCATGTGTGAGGACTAAGTGTTGGGGTCAGGTAAGGGAAGGGCTGAGTTCTGGGGTCAGGTTGTGTGAGGACTAAGCGTCGGGGTCATGTAAGGGAAGGGCTGAGTTCTGGGGTCATGTGTGAGGACTAAGTGTTGGGGTCAGGTAAGGGAAGGGCTGAGTTCTGGGGTCAGGTTGTGTGAGGACTAAGCGTCGGGGTCATGTAAGGGAAGGGCTGAGTTCTGGGGTCATGTGTGAGGACTAAGTGTTGGGGTCAGGTAAGGGAAGGGCTGAGTTCTGGGGTCAGGTTGTGTGAGGACTAAGCGTCGGGGTCATGTAAGGGAAGGGCTGAGTTCTGGGGTCATGTGTGAGGACTAAGTGTTGGGGTCAGGTAAGGGAAGGGCTGAGTTCTGGGGTCAGGTTGTGTGAGGACTAAGCGTCGGGGTCATGTAAGGGAAGGGCTGAGTTCTGGGGTCATGTGTGAGGACTAAGTGTTGGGGTCAGGTAAGGGAAGGGCTGAGTTCTGGGGTCAGGTTGTGTGAGGACTAAGCGTCGGGGTCATGTAAGGGAAGGGCTGAGTTCTGGGGTCATGTGTGAGGACTAAGTGTTGGGGTCAGGTAAGGGAAGGGCTGAGTTCTGGGGTCAGGTTGTGTGAGGACTAAGCGTCGGGGTCATGTAAGGGAAGGGCTGAGTTCTGGGGTCATGTGTGAGGACTAAGTGTTGGGGTCAGGTAAGGGAAGGGCTGAGTTCTGGGGTCAGGTTGTGTGAGGACTAAGCGTCGGGGTCATGTAAGGGAAGGGCTGAGTTCTGGGGTCATGTGTGAGGACTAAGTGTTGGGGTCAGGTAAGGGAAGGGCTGAGTTCTGGGGTCAGGTTGTGTGAGGACTAAGCGTCGGGGTCATGTAAGGGAAGGGCTGAGTTCTGGGGTCATGTGTGAGGACTAAGTGTTGGGGTCAGATAGGGGAAGGGCTGAGATCTAGGGTCAGGTTGTGTGAGGATTAAGTGTTGGGGTCAGATAAGGGAAGGGCTGAGTTCTGTGGTCAAGTTGTGTGAGGACTAAGTGTTGGGGTCAGATAGGGGAAGGGCTGAGTGCTGGGGTCAGGTTGTGTGAGGACTAAGTGTTGGGGTCAGATAGGGGAAGGGCTGAGTTCTGGGGTCAGGTTGTGTGAGGACTAAGTGTTGGAGTCAGGTAGGGAAAGGGCTGAGTTCTGGGGTCAGGTTGTGAGGACTAAGTGTTGGGGTCAGGTAGAGAAAGGGCTGAGTTCTGGGGTCAGGTTGTGTGAGGACTAAGTGTTGGGGTCAGGTAAGGGAAGGGCTGAGTTCCGGGGTCAGGTTGTGTGAGGACTAAGTGTTGGGGTCAGGTAGGGAAAGGGCTGAGTTCTGGGGTCAGGTTGTGTGAGGACTAAGTGTTGGGGTCAGGTAGGGGCAGGGTTAAGTTGTGGTGTCAGATGGGGAAGGTGCCACAGAGCTGATCTGTGCTTCACTGCTCTGCATTTGTTTTTTACCTGTTCTTGCTGTGGGTCTGCTGGCACCTGTGGTTCCACAAGCCTTGCTCTGCTCTTGCTGCACTGACTTAGCAGCTCTGGGTGCTGCCTGCTTCAGCTGATGGTTAATGTACCTTGTTTTCTGCTACTTCCTGTCCTGCCTCCTATCTCTCTCCCTATTTAAATCCATCTCAGAGCAGCTTCTGGTTGCTTGAGTAACACTTATTCCTGAGCCCTTTCTGTGTGCCTGACCTGATTGGAAGAATAGGTCACCAGCTCTCCAAGTATTTAAAATGAATAAGTCCTTTTACACCTGTGGTTCCACAAGCCTTGCTCTGCTCTTGCTGCACTGACTTAGCAGCTCTGGGTGCTGCCTGCTTCAGCTGATGGTTAATGTACCTTGTTTTCTGCTACTTCCTGTCCTGCCTCCTATCTCTCTCCCTATTTAAATCCATCTCAGAGCAGCTTCTGGTTGCTTGAGTAACACTTATTCCTGAGCCCTTTCTGTGTGCCTGACCTGATTGGAAGAATAGGTCACCAGCACTCCAAGTATTTAAAATGAATAAGTCCTTTTTATTGGACAATAGTGTCACAAAGATCAAAAAGAGCCGACGTTTCGGGGCCGCGCAGGGTCCCTTCCTCAAGGCAAGAGATGTGGTCACATTGTTTATTGGACTGCTGAAAGGTGTGCGGAGAGTATCCTCACCAGTTGTGGCTGACCTGACTGTGGACTGATCTCTTGTGTACTGACTCGGCTAGTTCTCCTGATTATGATTGTCTGCTGCCTGCCCTGACCTTTGGCTCAGTAACTGGATCTCCTTTTGCTCCATCCTTCCATCCCTGCCTGTACTGTATCTGGGTACTCTCCACACAAGCAGGGAGAACCTGGGGGTTGTGACTTGGGGGCAGCACGCAGCTAAGCCCAAACTTCTGTGAGGGGGTCCCTGGGGGCACACCGGCTGGCCCTTAGATTCCACGCCCTGGGGGATCCTGTGCCACCTGCTTTCCTGTGGGCTCACATCCCTAGTACTGTGACAGAAGGGTTGAGTAATGGGGTTAGATAGTGAGAAGTTTAAGTGTCAGAGTAAGTTATGGCGAGGAACTGATTGCTAGGGTCAGATAGGGAGAGAGGTGAGTGTTAGGATCAATTTATGTGAGTGTTGAATGTTGGGGTCAGGTAGGGGAAGAGTTGAGTGTTGGGTCAGTTAGGGTTGAGAATATATTTTTGGGGTCAGGTAAGGGAAGGGTTGAGCACTGGGGTAAGCTACAGGGAGGGTTGATTCTTGGGGTCAAATAGTGGCAGCCTTTAGTGTTGTGATCAGGTTGTATGAAGGGTATAGTGTTGGGGTCAGATCTGGGGAGGGTTAAGTGTTAGGGTCAGTGATGGTTGAGGATTAGTGGGGTCCGGTAGGGGAAGGGATGAGTGTTGGGGTCAGATCTGGTGAGGGTTAAGTGTCGGGGTCAGTGATGGTTGAGGATTATTTGGGTCCGGTAGGGGAAGGGATGAGTGTTGGGGTCAGATCTGGAGAATGTTAGTGTTGGGGTCAGATCTGGAGAGGGTTAAATGTTGGGGTCAGTGATGGTTGAGGATTATTGGGGTCCAGTAGGAGAAGAGATGAGTGTTGGGGTCAGATCTGGAGAATGTTAAGTGTTGGGGTCAGATCTGGAAAGGGTTAAGTTTTGGGGTCAGTGATGGTTGAAGGGGTCAGGTTGTGTGAGGACTAAGTGTTGGGGTCAGGTAAGGGAAGGGCTGAGTTCCGGGGTCAGGTTGTGTGAGGACTAAGTGTTGGGGTCAGGTAGGGAAAGGGCTGAGTTCTGGGGTCAGGTTGTGTGAGGACTAAGTGTTGGGGTCAGGTAAGGGAAGGGCTGAGTTCCGGGGTCAGGTTGTGTGAGGACTAAGTGTTGGGGTCAGGTAGGGAAAGGGCTGAGTTCTGGGGTCAGGTTGTGTGAGGACTAAGTGTTGGGGTCAGGTAGGGGCAGGGTTAAGTTGTGGTGTCAGATGGGGAAGGTGCCACAGAGCTGATCTGTGCTTCACTGCTCTGCATTTGTTTTTTACCTGTTCTTGCTGTGGGTCTGCTGGCACCTGTGGTTCCACAAGCCTTGCTCTGCTCTTGCTGCACTGACTTAGCAGCTCTGGGTGCTGCCTGCTTCAGCTGATGGTTAATGTACCTTGTTTTCTGCTACTTCCTGTCCTGCCTCCTATCTCTCTCCCTATTTAAATCCATCTCAGAGCAGCTTCTGGTTGCTTGAGTAACACTTATTCCTGAGCCCTTTCTGTGTGCCTGACCTGATTGGAAGAATAGGTCACCAGCACTCCAAGTATTTAAAATGAATAAGTCCTTTTTATTGGACAATAGTGTCACAAAGATCAAAAAGAGCCGACGTTTCGGGGCCGCGCAGGGTCCCTTCCTCAAGGCAAGAGATGTGGTCACATTGTTTATTGGACTGCTGAAAGGTGTGCGGAGAGTATCCTCACCAGTTGTGGCTGACCTGACTGTGGACTGATCTCTTGTGTACTGACTCGGCTAGTTCTCCTGATTATGATTGTCTGCTGCCTGCCCTGACCTTTGGCTCAGTAACTGGATCTCCTTTTGCTCCATCCTTCCATCCCTGCCTGTACTGTATCTGGGTACTCTCCACACAAGCAGGGAGAACCTGGGGGTTGTGACTTGGGGGCAGCACGCAGCTAAGCCCAAACTTCTGTGAGGGGGTCCCTGGGGGCACACCGGCTGGCCCTTAGATTCCACGCCCTGGGGGATCCTGTGCCACCTGCTTTCCTGTGGGCTCACATCCCTAGTACTGTGACAGAAGGGTTGAGTAATGGGGTTAGATAGTGAGAAGTTTAAGTGTCAGAGTAAGTTATGGCGAGGAACTGATTGCTAGGGTCAGATAGGGAGAGAGGTGAGTGTTAGGATCAATTTATGTGAGTGTTGAATGTTGGGGTCAGGTAGGGGAAGAGTTGAGTGTTGGGTCAGTTAGGGTTGAGAATATATTTTTGGGGTCAGGTAAGGGAAGGGTTGAGCACTGGGGTAAGCTACAGGGAGGGTTGATTCTTGGGGTCAAATAGTGGCAGCCTTTAGTGTTGTGATCAGGTTGTATGAAGGGTATAGTGTTGGGGTCAGATCTGGGGAGGGTTAAGTGTTAGGGTCAGTGATGGTTGAGGATTAGTGGGGTCCGGTAGGGGAAGGGATGAGTGTTGGGGTCAGATCTGGTGAGGGTTAAGTGTCGGGGTCAGTGATGGTTGAGGATTATTTGGGTCCGGTAGGGGAAGGGATGAGTGTTGGGGTCAGATCTGGAGAATGTTAGTGTTGGGGTCAGATCTGGAGAGGGTTAAATGTTGGGGTCAGTGATGGTTGAGGATTATTGGGGTCCAGTAGGAGAAGAGATGAGTGTTGGGGTCAGATCTGGAGAATGTTAAGTGTTGGGGTCAGATCTGGAAAGGGTTAAGTTTTGGGGTCAGTGATGGTTGAGGATTATTGGGGTCCGGTAGGGGAAGGGATGAGTGTTGGGGTCAGATCTGGAGAGGGTTAAGTGTCGGGGTCAGTGATGGTTGAGGATTATTGGGGTCCGGTAGGGGAAAGGATGAGTGTTGGGGTCAGATCTGGAGAGGGTTAAATGTTGGGGTCAGTGATGGTTGAGGATTATTGGGGTCCAGAAGGAGAAGAGATGAGTGTTGGGGTCAGATCTGGAGAATGTTAAGTGTTGGGGTCAGATCTGGAGAGGGTTAAATGTTGGGGTCAGTGATGGTTGAGGATTATTGGGGTCCGGTAGGGGAAGGGATGAGTGTTGGGGTCAGATCTGGGAAATGTTAAGTGTTGGGGTCAGATCTGGAGAGGGTTAAATGTTGGGGTCAGTGATGGTTGAGGATTATTGGGGTCCAGTAGGAGAAAAGATGAGTGTTGGGGTCAGATCTGGAGAATGTTAAGTGTTGGGGTCAGATCTGGAGAGGTTTAAGTGTTGGGGTCAGTGATGGTTGAGGATTATTGGGGTCCGGTAGGGAAAGGGATGAGTGTTGGGGGTCAGATCTGGAGAGGGTTAAGTGTTAGGGTCAGTGATGGTTGAGGATTATTGGGGTCCAGTAGGGGAAGGGATGAGTGTTGGGGTCAGATCTGGAGAATGTTAAGTGTTGGGGTCAGTGATGGTTGAGGATTATTGGGGTCCGGTAGGGGAAGGGATGAGTTTTGGGGTCAGATCTGGGGAGCGGTAAGTGTTGGGGTCAGTGATGGTTGAGGATTATTGGGTCCGGTAGGGGAAGGGATGAGTGTTGGGGTCACTGATACACTTCTAGTAGAGGGCCACGAGTACGGCACCCCGAATAGCAATAAAAATGACTATTCTTCGCACTCCCCGAGCCGGCGACTCTTTACCCCAAATGCCTCATTTAGACGCCCATGTGTCCCCGGAGTGCAGCTCACCCCTCAGGATGAACACTGCATGCACCAGACCCATCATCCTCATCCTTCACCACCTAGCGAGTCATTAACCCAGAACGAGCATGCAGCTTTACAGAGTGGTCCCATGCTAGGACCACAGCCCCAAGCCTCAGGAGCCCCCCATAGCGGACGGTCTCTGAGCAGTCATACTACTGGCTGCGGTCTCCATATCACTAGAGGAGAGAGCGAGAGAGTAAACAGTGTCAGGGGGCCACTTAACCGTTTTGCAATGGGGCCCCATCAGACACAGTTACACCCCTCAGCGCGGCACTTGCATAACAGTCGGTTTAACCCCATGTGTGCTGGATCGCCACGCAGATTAAGGAACAGGCACAGACAGCGAATCAGAGGCTACAGTCCCTTACATTTCAGGACCTGATGCCTTGTACTTACAGGCACTGCGGTCTAGAGAAGGCTCCTGTCCCTTTAAGTCATTCCTGGCCTGCTGAAAACAGGATGTTTGGGGTGTCCACGAGAAGGCGGCGGAGGAGGAGGAGGCGCCCTGGGCTCACTGCAGCCTCTTCATAGCTGGGAGTAACTGACTCATCCCATGGAGATTCCTGACTCCCAGCTGTAATGGCGGGCAGCAAGCAGCAGGGGGCGGCGCAGAGACAGCGCAGCCTACGTATAGAGTAGCACGGCATCAATAATGCATCCGCGGGACCGTGTACCTAAAAATTAAATATGAATTATTAACAAGGGTATTGTCAGCACGGCGGAGATAAAAGACCAGGACAAATTACCGCAGGAACATGAGACGCCACCTGGAGCGCAGCAGGGACGGCGCGTCGAAGAGCTCGCAATCTGATGGAGGCGGAGGTCGACCGATGAGGACAGGGCACATTTATAAACTGGCGAACGGTCATCTGCCTTTTGCGCCTTTAAAAAAAAAAATGCATTTATAAATCACATTTGCGTTCACCTTCGCGCTCAGGGCGCGCCTGCTGTCGTTAATCTACAACGGTACATCCAGGTCTCGATACGTTATTGATAACAGGTCCAATGTTGCATTTGATTGGTCGCTTCTTAATACGTACAACTTTTATAGCGGCGAACGACCGGTTTTATTCTCAGCGTGTTAGATCCCACCCGCTGGTGAGTGCTCACATTACCCGCTCGTCCGCTGCACTGTCGCAGATACGTATCACAGCGCGATATTGGAGGTCAGAGGTCAACGGCCACTGAATGTGGTCCAGTCAATGTACACAAACAATGACGTTGGAATTGAGATGATGGTAAGAAGCTAGGGATGCATCGATACTGGTATCAGTATCTGTGCCGATGCCGAGTATTTGCTCCGATACCTAGCCCGATACTTGAGCTTCCGGTATCAGGACGCTGGGCAGCACGTCATTACACGCTGCCCGGCTTCCTGATTGGCCGGGAAGCCGGCTCCATGCTCCCTTGTCACTTGTTATGAGGGAGCATGGAGCCGGCTTCCTGGCCAATCAGGAAGCCGAGCAGCGTGTAATGACCTGTTGCCCAGCTTCCTGATTGGCCAGCTTCTCGATCAATCAGGAATCCGGGCAATGCGTCATTACTCGGCTAATCGGGAAGCCGGATGGTGAATCATTACACGCCGCCTGGCTTCCGTAATGGGATTTCCGGTATCGGTATTCGGTATCGGTGAGTACCGGGAAAAAAAATATCGGTACTCGATACCGAAAAAACATTATTGTTGCATCCCTATAAGAAGCATTCACCAGTAGTGAAAGTCTAATGTCATTCACAACGATTTTCCAGCATGCTGGATCGTTTTTACGTAGATGTAACCGCAAACTGGATGACATTTCGTTTGCGCCCTGCTCTGTGTATTATAAATAATTGTCATTTTCTTTTTTAAATAAATAATTTTTTGTTCACCTGCATTCATCCTTTGTTACATCTCGGTGCTGCTGATCCCCTGCAGCCTCTATGTAGCCACTTCCCGTCTACATGCGCTACGGCGATGGCGTTTCTCAGGGTGGGGTTTCCTGATGGTGACAACAGAAGATAACTTTTGCTCTTGTTTGACTCATTTTTTCACTCACAATTAAATTAGAGTTTGTATGTCAAGTAACACTTCAGGCATCTTAACGTGCGCTTAAGGTATGCTAAAGTGGCCTTCTGGTCATATTATGGTCACTTTAGCATGCCGTAAGCGCTATTAGTGACCCTGATATAGAATCAAATGGCAACGCTATAGACTCTTCAGTATTCAATACTTCAGGGAGTGTTGGATGCCCCTGTCCTCGCCCTGTGCTGTAGCTCCATATTCTGCCCTCTACATCATTGCTGAGCCCTGTAGTGACATAGGGATCTGGGCAGGGATCCATAGCATGCAGTGGGGGACACAGGCTTCTGACACTCCCTTTTTTTTTTAAAGTCCCGTGCAGTGGTGGAACTATCGTCATACCGACCCAGGTGGCCGCTATGGGGCCCGGGGCAAAAGGGGGCCCGGCCAGGCCGAGTAATAAATGGGTCCCCCTGATGCTGTGCGTGCCGCCTGGGTCGCTATGGAATCACAGGCTGCTGCTGGCTGTCACTGGCGGCTGTGAGAAGGAACGCGCCACTGTCAGTGATCTGTGCAGTGGTGCATTCCTCCTCACAGCCGCTGCTGAGTCAGTGACAGCCAGCAGCTTGCGATGGAGGATGCCGGGGGCCCTGCGACGGCAGCATAGGAGGAGGCGGGGCCCGGCCATGGCAGTGTAGGAGGAGGCAAGGCCCGGCAACGGTGGAGGAGGTGGGGCCCACTGGCAACCAAAGAGGAGGCGGAGCCCAGAGGTGGAGAAGGCTGACAGCGGATCAGGGCTGACAGGTAAGAGCTGTGCAGGGGTGTGACCAGCCCACCTGAGACCCTGCAGAGCCCACCATAGTCTCTCTGCTATTTTGCTATGTGGCCCTGTGATTTCGAGTTGCGCCCCTGGTCCCGTGATGCGTGCATCGAAGACCAACTTCACCCCTGTGAACCATGAAATCACAGTACACGAAAAAAGTGCACAAGGGTGCTTTGGTCTTCCTCCGAAGAGTAAGGGCCTCGAAAACCCTGAACCCCCCCCCCCAGGGCGCAAGGCTCCTGACAGGGGCAAGGTAAACCCAAGTCCACCTAGCCGAAGCCAGGCAGACCCCGATCCTCAGGGCCCTGCCGAAACAGGTCCCACGAGTACAAGGTAGGGGCTCTCCCGAAGAGAGACCCATAAAAGTGGAGGGGGCAGAGAAACCCATAGAGGCCACGGAGCCTACCTCCTAACATCAGGGCCGGCCCCGAAGGTACCCACACCCTCCGTTTCTGTGGGGTCAATGGGCGCTCAAACATGCGTAAAATAAGGCATCTGACACTCCTGGAAGTGTTGAAGGTGTCACAATGTGACTGCAGAGGTAGAACCGAGGAATGGTAGGGTACCAGGGCCACCAGAGAAGTGAGTACGGTATTATGGTTCCTCCATTACAAGGACCTGCTGTTTGGATTTAAGGGTCTGTTTAAATGTGATCACTTGATAAATCATGCAACGATAAACCAGATTTCATTGGCCACAGATTTGTGACTCATTAGATATCCTTGGGTTGTGTATAAACCTAATTACCCATATTCCGTAATACGATTGTCCACGTAGCGAGCCATTTCCCAGCACGCTCGCTGTTATGTAAACCGGTCGCTCAATCGGGGACTGTGCGTAAGGCCAGCTGATAGCGATACGGAGTAGATCCCTAACACAAGACACGACTCATTAACATCAGGTGACTGGCATCTCAGAAGGTTCTCTTCATATGGGGAGTCCGGTTTCCGAGGTCTCCTGGGTGATGCGCCAGAAGTCCACAATGATGGTATGGAAATGAGAATGGTGACACCCGAGAGGAACAGACCGCATTGTTTGGGATGTAACAGATACACCGGGGGAAAAGATGAAAAGGAGACCTGCGGCAGAGCAGACCAAAGGTGAGCAGTCATCACCAGCTTCTACAGAGGAACGGCCACTGGAACCAGTCTGGTGAGTCCAAACACTGAAAGCCATCAGTGCCGATAAATATTCCTACTGCCAAAATAATTATCTGAAGGTCTTCTTTTCTGTCTAACACCAAATGTGTTTGTCCTCTTTTTTTTTATTTTCCCCATGTAGATAGCAGATCTTATGTGTCTTTGTTTGGGTTCCTCATATATGTTAGGTCTTTACTTGTAGACAGTCAACCACAACTGGTGTTCAGAACTTCTACTCATTATCTGACCATCCATACAGTTTTTCATCTGTCCGTCCACCTATTGATCCATCATGGTATGCTTCTCCAATAGCCCTCGATCTCCCTTCCATTCAGTTTTTTATCTGTCTGTCCACCTATTGATCCATCATGTTATGCTTCTCCAATAGTCCTCGATCTCCCTTCCATCCAGTTTTTCATCTGTCCGTCCACCTATTGATCCATCATGTTATGCTTCTCCAATAGTCCTCGATCTCCCTTCCATTCCGTTTTCCATCCCCAACTTGTAGACAGCCAACCACAACTGGTGCTCAGAACTTCTACTCATTATCTGACCATCCATCCAGTTTTTAATCTGTCCGACCTATTGATCAATCATGTTATGCTTCTCCAATAGTCCTCGATCTCCCTTAACACCAAACTTTGTGAAGGATCTCATTTATCATCCAGGCCATGGTATAGCTAGTAACAGCCACATTCCCCTGGACTTGTGTTTGTAATGTTGAAGATGTTGCATCCAAGTGGCTTGCTCAATTCAAAGGAGTGCATCATACTATGCTTGTCCAATTGTCCTTTTGTTCTCCCGTAACACCAAGCTTTGTCTTTGAAGGTTCTTATTTATCACCCAGGCCATGGTATTACTACTAGTAGTTAGTCACATTCCACTTGTTTTGTGATGTTTAAGATTTTGCACTGCTCATCCAAGTGGCTTCCTCAAAGAGTGTTCAGCATATACCCCAGCATTTAAACCTACACGGGCAAAAGGCTGATTGTGATTGTTCAAGAACACGACGGGAGGTGTGAAAAGTTAAAATGCCTTATTGTAATTGGCTTAATCCAACCACCATGACACATTCATGACCCCATGATGATTGGATCAAGGTGGCTGAGTTGCCCATGTGGGTATAAATTGAGAAAGCCACTTGGACAAGTTGTGTTCAACATTGTATAACAGGTCCCCTAGATTTAATCTCTATACATATAAAACCATAACTTTCTACCTAGATGTCTAGTTACTGGAATCTTAGGCTTTTCCCCATGACTTCTACGTCAACTCTAGCTTGATAGTCACAGATAGGACTTCCAGTATCTACTCTTTCCCCATACATACACCCAGCTGTCCATCAGTCTATATTTCCATGGAGCAAAAGTCATTCCCTTTTCTTCTCTTGCCCCCAAGTAACATATGCTACGTTATTTATTAATCTATGTAAATGAAAAAATAGCTACTTAACCTACGTGTCTAGTTGTTGAGTTTTTTGTTTAACCTTTTGCTAAAAGTTTGGCCATCTAGTAAGTCGTTCTTTGAGAAACATGTACAATTGTAGCTCTGAATGTCTGCTCTGTGATAGTACGGTCATAGAACTCTCCATCAGTCCATCAATTAATCTATACTCTTATATTGTCCATTGAAAAAGGTTTCTATCCTTCCCTATTCCTATGCTTTCCTCTGTGAGCCTTTTCATCTTCTATCCATCCAGTTGTTGGGTCCATCAGCCCGTCTATCCAACTCATTATGTTTGGCAAAAAATATTTCTGCCTTCCCCCCTTTGTAACCTCAAATAAATACCTCACCTCAGTCTTTCCACCTCCCTAATAGTCCTACCTGCCCTGTTTTTAGGTACTTTGTACAACTCCCCATTCTCTTAAAACATGTCTTCTACTCATTCACTTTCAAATACCAATAAAAATTAAAGCCTTTGGATGTAAAATCATACCAATCAACCTATTCAACTTCCTGGAGCAAACTTATTTAATTCTTTGTTTTGTACCCCAGTTTTCATATTTCTTTTCTATTGTCCTACCACAATGACTCATTATCCTATATTCCCAGTTGTTGGAAACAATGTTCCCAGCTTGGATAGTAAACTGCATCTGAAGTGTCAATGTTCTTAACTCGATCCGTCTTTACAAAACACTACCCACCAAAACAACCCTCTCTAATTCCCCTGACAAGATCACAATCATGTCTCCTTTTCCTGCTTCATCACAGAATCTCATCAACCAGCTTGTTCTGATGTTGGGATGTTCGTACCTCTCCTTTTGAATTAAATATATCTTTCACTCTATCATTTCCAGATAATCAACCACAATCAGAACTTCGAGCTTCCAGCTTTTTGGTGGTGCACCCAACCAACCTTTTCACTCCTCCATTTGTCCGCTGACCTAGCCATCCAAAGATGTCACAACTGGAAAAGGCCATGGAAACACTTATTGAAGTCTTCCACACATATTCCGCCCGGGAAGGTGACAAGCACAAGTTGAGCAAGAAGGAACTGAAGGATCTTCTACAGAACGAGCTTGCAGAGTATCTTGAGGTAAGACGCAATAGGATGGGACATGTTCAGCTGCAGAATAATTTGGGATATTGAGTTTAATGTGGAAAGTTTGTAGTTTAGGTGATTCCTTTAACTCTACTACAGATATTTCGTTTATGAGCTTTCTCTGCAAAGCCACACACAATCTTTGAGTCAAATTGATGATTGGGAAACCCTTTTGGAAGTCTTCTTGATGGTAGCTGAGGTCTACAAAAATTGTCTACAAAAATATACTCGGATTTGGATAGGAAAACAAATCTTGAAAACCAATTACCAAGAGAAAAACCCAACACAATATGTAGGAAAGAATGTCCGACAAAAGCCTCGACCTTTTCAATCTTTTGGAACCCTTTTTTCTTTCTTGTAGAAATAAATCTTTAGTTCTTGTAGCAGGCAGGAACTAATGGAGATAGAAACCGATGGTTGATTAAACCTTTATCTTCCTTCTCTAGGAGCAGAAAGACGCCACCTCCGTGGACAAGATCCTGAAGGAACTGGACGAGAACGGAGATGGAGAGGTGGACTTTCAGGAGTTTGTCATCTTGGTGGCCTCTCTGACCGTGGCCTGCAACACCTTCTTCTGCGAGAGCAGCTGAGCCACTCCGACTGCTCATTACACCGGCCCGGAGCCTCTTGTACAAAGACTGATGTCTCAATAAAGTAGAAATGTATCCTTGAACTGCCTCTGTGTTTCTGTTTCCTGCTGCAACAGCTTATATTAATTTCGAACAGCAACAAAAATGTAAATAACTAAATAATAAATAAAATTCAAAATTCAAAGCATTGTGTGTACTACTTTTACTCTTTTAGAGTATACTTTGTAAAGAGCAAACAAGGCAAACTGCGATGGTGTAAGAGGAAGATTAACAAGACGACAACCTCAATAGTAAAGTTTGGCGGAGGGGGGATTATGATGTGGGGTTGTTTTTCAGGGGTTGGGCTTGGCCCCTTAGTTCCAGTGAAGGGACTCTTAAGGCATCAGCATACCAAGACATTATGGACAATTTCATACTCCCAACTTTGTGGGAACAGTTTGGGGATGGCCCCTTCCTGTTTCAACATGACTGCGCACCAGTGCACAAAGCAAGGTCCATAAAGACATGGATGAGCGAGTTTGGGGTGGAGGAACTTGACTGGCCTGCAGAGTCCTGACCTCAACCCGATAGAACACCTTTGGGATGAATTAGAGCGGAGACTGCGAGCCCAGCCTTCTGCTCCAACATCAGTACCTGACCTCACAAATGGTCCAACATTCCCATAGACACCATCCTAAACCTTGTGGACGCCTTTCCAGAAGAGTTGAAGCTGTTATAGCGGCAAAGGGTGGAGCCAACTCAATACTGAACCCTATGGACTAAGACTGGGATGCCATTAAAATTCATGTGCATGTAAATGCCGGCGTCCCAATACTTTTGGTAATATAGTGTGTGTGTATATATATATATATCTATATATAGATATATATATACAGTATATATCT
>NW_017309623.1:37699-43760 GCF_000935625.1 Nanorana parkeri
ATCTATATATAGATATATATATTAGGAACGCACTGGACTCCAGACAGAGGAACGCACTGAACTCAGGAAACCACTGGACTCAGGAACGCACTGGACTCAGGAAAGAGGCACGCACTAGACTTGGGACATAGGAACACACTGGACTCAGAAACGCACTGGACTCGGGAAAGAGGAACGCACTAGACTTGGGACATAGTAACGCACTGGACTCAGGAACGCACTGGACTCAGGAAAGAGGAACGCACTAGACTTGGGACATAGGAACGACTGGACTCAGGAACGCGCAGTACTCAGGAAAGAGGAACGTACTACTAGACTTCGGACATAGGAACACACTGGACTCAGGACTTAGTAATTCACTGAACTCTGGACATAGGAACACACTGGACTTTGCAACACACTGGACTTAGGACTAAAAACAAGCACACTCACAGAGAATACATCTCCCCCCCCCCCAGCCCCTGCTACCTGATCACCCGCTCTGTCTCTGTGCAGCCTTCTGATCCTGGTCACTGGAAATGCCTCATGCACATCTGAAGGGATGCCGCGGATGTCCTTTTTGATAAAACATCGGCGTCAGTGAAAACATTGTGCTCTGCTGCAGCCGTCACCGATGTTTTATCAAACAGGACATCCCTTTAGTGGATGATCTGTATATGCCTCACAGTGTGAGACCGGCGCCCGGTGGCATGTGCCCCCCCGTGCTAAGTCACTGCCAGGACACCCTGGGGGGGTTTACCCCCCTATCCCCCCCCTTATCTACGCCCCTGAACTGCACAGTTAGCTGCAAAACTATAACACCAAGGGCCAGATGTCTCCCACTCCCTACCTCCTGTCCAGAGCCTCCTCGATGTCCTGATGTCAGTCCCTTCGCAGCCGCGCTCGAGCCACAGCACATTCTTCTCTCCGCGCAAGCCCCGCCCACTCCGCGCCTCATCCCTCCAGTCCGCTCCTGCTGTGTGCGGCTGTGCGCGTGTGTCGGGACACGGCCAGGACTCCCGGGAGGATTGTAAGCCTGATTCTCATCGGGCCCCCCCTCTGCTGCGGGCCCCATAGCGCCATAGGGCATGGGTTCGCTATGGCGGTAGTTCCGCCCCTGGTATGAATGACTAGAATTCAATACCAATATTCTCTTTGTATAAAGTAAACTATTGGGGGCAGGAACCACTGGTAGGGAGGAAGCTAAGGTGAAGGATGGCATGAAAACCTATGATGTCGCAGTAGATTACATTCAATTACAATTATACATAGAAATTACTGTCATAAATAAAAAGACAAATTATAAGTGAAATAGGCTGATACAGGAACAAATACATACACAAAAAAGTCCCCCCCCCCCTCCTAAGTGTCAGTGTATCATTGTTTTGGGCCCCCAAAAAGGACCCCCAAGTGTCAGTGTGTCATTGTTCTGAGACCCCCAAGTGTCAGTGTGTCAATGTTCTGGACCCCCTAGTGTCATTGTGTCATTGTTCTGGGACCCCCAAGTGTCAGTGTGTCATTGTTCTGGACTCCCAAGTGTCAGTGTGTCATTGTTCTGGACTCCCAAGTGTCAGTGTGTCATTGTTCTGGACTCCCAAGTGTCAGTGTGTCATTGTTCTGGGACCCCCAAGTGTCTGTGTGTCATTGTTCTGGACCCCCAAGTATTAGTGTGTCATTGTTCTGAACTCCCAAGTGTCAGTGTGTCATTGTTCTGGGACCCCCTAGTGACATTGTGTCATTGTTCAGGGACCCCCAAGTATCAGCGTGTCATTGTTCTGGGACCCCTAAGTGTCAGGGTGTCATTGTTCTTGGACCCCAAAGTGTCAGGGTGTCATTGTTCTAGAAACCCCAAGCACCCCATACAAACATGACTGCCAATAATACTTTCCATATGAAAATGGCTGCCCTGGTTGTCATGAATGTTTATTGCCAACAAGATGGCTACCTAAAAGACCCCTCTCTGTTAGAAGAAACAGCTGCCAGCCACAACATGGCCTCCTAAAAGTCTCCTAACGCAAACAGCTGCCAGCCACAAGATGGCCTCCTAATAGCCCCCCTTATTAAAAAATACAGCTGCCAACCGCAAGATGGCCTTCTAAAAGACCTCTCACCTCTCTCCATTGGAAGGAACAGCTGCCAGCCACAAGATGGCCTTCTAAAAGACTCTTCACTATTGAAAAGAATAGCTGTCAGCCACAAGACAGCTTCCGTGTGTAACGGACCGTGCAGAGTCTGGGAAGCAGTGTTCCAGCCACAAGATGGCGCCTCCGTCTCCACTACACGACGAACAGCTGCTACTGCGTGATGACGTCACGGGCAGACGTGTGGGGAAGACGCCTCCATTTCACAGAGAAGTGCTCGGTTTGCTGACTCCATTTTGTAGCTGTGGCCTCAGAGGGTTGTCTGGCCGAAACAACACCCGGAACACCCGCCGTGCTAAACACAGGGGCGCTCAGTAAGTGAGAGGGGGGCATGTGTGCGGTGGAGGGACATTTGAGGATGAGGGCAGTATAATCTGATAGGCGGTGGCTCAACACAGATGGGGTGTTGGAGGCTGTAGAGAAAGAGACATGAGGGAGGGGTGTTAGGGGAAAATATGGTGGAGTAAATTGGAAAAGCATGCTGGGGTACATTAGGAGGAGTAGGTAATGAGGAAGATGGAGGGTACATAGGGAGTGAAGGAGCTCATAGATGGTGGAGGGGTACATGAGAGTGGTTAAAAAAGGTACTTGGAAGATGAAGGGGAGTTGGGAGTGGTCAATTAGGGATACATGAAAGATGGAGGGGGTAGGGGTATAGGGTACCAGAGGGCTACATTAGAGGGGGTGTTGGGATATGTTGGAGGAGATGGGGCTGCACCTTTTGGTTGGCTGTAGAGCGCAGAAGGGGTTTTGGTGACAGCAGGGTAATCCTGATGCAAACTACAGAGGGTGAGATATTGGGGTAACTTAGAAGGGGTGGCCTAGGACTTTACTCCAGAACTAGGGAGGTAGGCTGCTGCAGGGGCAGACACGGAAAGGTTTGCAGCACAATGGGCAGTGTGATACATTAGAGGGGGGGGTCACGGGTTTCATTCTGGGGGGACATTTCTGTACTAAGCAGTTAACTTTTGTGTTACAGGCGATCCAGAAGGCGCGATGGCCACTCCAGCAACATCTAAAGTTGTGCTAAAGAGCACCACCAAGCTGTCCTTGAACGAGCGGTGAGGAAGCCCAACACCATCTGCACTGTGTAACATACCAAAATGTAGAGCAAAGTACCCAATGTGAGCCCCTTCCGAGGGTGCCACCTGCCCAGCTCCTCCCTAGCCGAGAGCGGGCACAGACACGTGGCAGTGATGGTACACAATGTGTGAGGAGTAATGTCTGTATTGGGTCATCACACAGTGGAAGGGCCTCTAGCCGCCCTCGTGCACTTCCTTCATATACTCCACGTGTTTTTACATGGGTTCCAGTTCTGGCTGCAGCCCGGTAGCATGTTACCTGTGCTGCCTGAAAATCCACTGGCGTGTCCAAGACCAGCGCATTCCCAGTGTGGCCGGTACTGTAAGAGGCATGATGGTGGGTCACCCTCCCTGCCCGGAGACCCTCTGACCACACTCTGGGGTCTTGTAAGAGGCAATTGTGTTGCTTTGTCTGCTCCTACCCTCTACCGCTTTCCTCTATCACTCGCCATCTCACCGCAATGGTCTCTTCCTGCTGGCTTGTCATCCTTCATTGCCGTCTCTTCATTTCATTGGTCAAGTGATCCCATCATGTATGCTTTGGAGCAAGCAAGGCTGACGAGGAGCCCAGTCCGTAACATTTAGCCTTCCTCTGTAGGATTGGTTCAGAGAAGGTGAAAAAAAAAACCCCACCGAGTAACTCCCGATTAATTTCCTTTCACTAGAAAAGTCCTTCCTACTACACAAAGGAGGTCAGACCGATTCCCCAACTCCCTAATGCACATGAAATGGCCAAAAATCTGTGTACTTCTGACGATCGTACCTATATGATCTACACCGTATGGTCAAAAGTCTGTTTACCTCTAACTATACCACCTATGTGATCATCCTCCTGACCATCACCACCTATATGATCTACCACATATGGCCAAAAGTCTGTCTTCCTCTGACCATCTCACCTATATGATCATCCCCTTGACCATCACCACCTATATGATCTACCCTATATGGCCAAAAGTCCACGTGCCCCTGACCTTTTACATCTACATGATCTACAACATGTGGCCAAAAGTCTTTGATCCACTGACCATTACACCTGTGTGATCCACACTATATGGCCAAATATCGGTGTACCTCTAATCATCACACCTTTATGATCTACACCATATGGTCAAAAGTCCTTGACCTGAACAATCAAAGCTATATGGTCAAAAGTCTGTGTACCCCTGACCATCTCTATGAGGTTGTTGGCCATCCCATTCCAAAGCCATGACCACTAATATGCAGTTGGCCTTCCCATTCCAAAGCCATGACCACTAATGTGGGGTTGGCCGTCCCATTCCAAAGCCATGACCACTAATGTGGGGTTGGCCATCCCCATTCCAAAGCTATGACCACTAATATAGGGTTGCACCCACTGTGAAGGATCTACACCATATGGTCAAAAGTCTTTGATTCACTGATCATTATACATGTGTGATCTACACTGTATGGCCAAATATCGGTGTACCTTTTACCATTGCACCTTTTATGATCTACACCATATGGCCAAAAGTCATAGACATCTGAACAATCAAAGCTATATGATCTGCACTATATGGCCAAAAGTCTGTGTACCCCTGATCATCAACTCTACATGAGCTTGTTGGCCGTCCCATTCCAAAGCCATGACCACTAATATGGAGTTGGCCCTCCCATTCCAAAGCCATGACCATATAGAGTTGTCCCTCCCATTCCAAAGCCATGACCACTAGTATGGAGTTGGCCCTCCCATTCCAAAGCCATGACCATATAGAGTTGGCCGTCCCATTCCAAAGCCATGACCATTAGTATGGAGTTGGCCGTCCCATTCCAAAGCCATGACCATATAGAGTTGGCCCTCCCATTCCAAAGCCATGACCATATAGAGTTGGCCCTCCCATTCCAAAGCCATGACCACTAATACAGAGTTGTACCCCATGTGAAAGATCTACACCATATTGTCAAAAGTTTTTGATCCACTGACCATTACACCTGTGTAATTCACACTATATGGCCAAATATTGGTGTACCTCTAATCATCACACCTTTACGCTGAACAGTCAAAGCTATGTGATCTGAACTATATGGCCAAAAGTCTGTGTACCCCTGATCATCACCTCTATATGAGGTTGTTGGCCGTCCCATTCCAAAGCCATGACTACTAATATGGAGTTTGAACTCTGTGGATCTACTGTTTTCTCCCTACCATGTTCTGGCCAAAATTGTACCTTTTACCTCAAGACCTGATTTTTGCAGCAGTATTATTTATAATTACACAAGTATGGTAGAAGTTCTGATGGTTCTTACTGATGGCACCACCTTTATGCACCCCTAAATCGGCCCTACAATTGTCCTAAAACGATGTTCCTTTACGGTGTGTGTCTAGTGATGACCAACTTCCAAGTCTTGGCCTTCAATATTCATCTATCACGTGCTCTGCTCCTGTCTATTCGTCATTCTTGAGTTCCTCTGATAGTTGTCTGTTTTCTTTTCTGTTCGTCATGTCTTGTCCTCTGCTGTGTCTCATCGAACCCTTCCGTCTCCTATTTCCCAGACTCCTCTGCTTCACTGTGCTGCCCAGCCTATCTTCTAGGTCTCGTTATTTGCTGTGCATTATGTGGAAATTGCAATGGCTAGATATTACGCCGGCCTGAGTGCCGCCTATAATGGAGAAAATTCATGGCATCTCCAGTGTGGGGGGGCCTTGAGATACGGCATACTGTCTGTTGAAATCTTATCTAAACCCTCCCCCCATTTTGTTCGACCTTGAAGCTTTACTAACATGCTGAAGAACAAACAGATGATGCCGGTCAACATCCGCGCCACCATGCAGCAGCAGCACCACCTGGCCAGCGCCAGGAACAGAAGACTGGCGCAGCAGATGGAGAGCAGGCCGTC
>NW_017309623.1:43814-44366 GCF_000935625.1 Nanorana parkeri
TCTACATAATGAGAACATATTCAACCCAGGAGTGGTGGTAAAGATGAGTGGCATTTGGTGAATTGTCACTCCTGGCTCTTCCCTGCCGTAGTGCCAGCTCTGTCCCACTTATACTTTCTCTTTGAAGACGTGCACACAGATGCCATCCTCTGGAAAAGCAAGGAGGCAGTTTATGTTTGTGTCGCCCTTTATGCTTGGGGCAGCCTCCGGCCCTCCAGTTGTGGTGAAACTACTAATCCCATGATGCATCTGTCTGGGAGTCATGCCTACGGCTGTGACTCTTGCAATGCCTCATGTGATTTGTAGCTTCACCACAGCTGGCGGGCCGGAGGTTCCCCACCCCTGCTTTATCCAGTGTCATGTAAATGCTTGTGAGGTCTTTTTCCAGGACCATATGAAGAAAGCTAATCCTCTGCTTGATTGGATTTTGATAGTCACATCAGTCTCTTACAGAGGAGCTTACACTCTAATGCCCCCCCACACAGTCACACACTATTATTATACATGTATATAGCTCTGACATATACCGCAGTGCTGTACAGAGAACACTGA
>NW_017309623.1:44447-55615 GCF_000935625.1 Nanorana parkeri
TAATTTAGCGGAGGTGACAAAATAACCATTTGCGTCCAAAATTTTCAAAAGTAGAGTAAGAGCGGCCATCTTTCTTTCAGTTTCCACATCTGGCCGGTGTAAGTAAATGAGATCGTCCCCACTGAGCTCAGAAGGCCGGTGTGTGCGTGGAGCGTTTGTCCAATTTATGAGAAGTTTATGTTGCATTCAAGGTCCTGACTTGTTTTCTTTTGCAGGTTCTGTATGAAGGTCATTTGAGTTCTGGCTGTGAAGTATTCTGTGCAAAATGTTATCCATAAGATTAAAGGCTCAGTCCACCTTTTGGACCATGTGGCATCCAGATTTAGGGGCAGTATGAATCATGGGCTCATACCCCAGCTGCAAAATCCACACACCCCTCCCTTTCACAAAGGTCCAGGACCCGTCAGTGGTAAATATTGCAAGTCCCATAGGCCACTGAGGGAGAGGGACTCTGCAGAGCAGTCACCAGAATTGTGGTCCAGCTCTATAACAGATGGTCTGTACCGAGGGACTGTGGCCGAGGGTAAACACTGCAAGAGCCTGTGCATTGCACCCATGACCCACTGATTGTGGGTCCAATGTTATGCAGACTTCGGCGCAGGAAAACTAGTAAATGCTCATTGATTATAAAATCCATGTTGCCCTTTTTTTTGAAAGGTGGACTGTGCCTTTAACCAGTTGACATCCGCGGTGTTAAACCCCCTTCCCATCCAGGCCATTTTTCAGTATTCAGCGCTGCGGTACTTTGACTGACATTTATTCCGTCATGCAGCGCTGTACTGAAATGAATTTTATACCCTTTTTTGGGGACAGATAGAGCTTTCTTTTGGTGGTATTTATTCACCACTGGGGGTTTTATTTTTTTACTATATTAAGGAAAAATTACCGAAATTTAAAAAAAAAAACAGTTTCCCCTATATTAAATGATAAAACATTTATTATTACCCAATTTTTTGGTAAAATATAAAAGATGGGGTCACGTCGGGTAAAAAGACACTAAACATGTCAAGCCTTAAAATTGCGTGCGCGCGCGAAACCTCAAAAAACGATAATACCCAAAATTGGCCCTAGGCGACGCTTTAAAAGCTGTTACCGCTCATCAGTTTAGTGTTATCAGTGATTGATGGCCCTAAAATGATTGCTCTCACTGCGACGTTCGCGGCGATATGTAACATGTGTAGCGCAATTGTAATTTTTGCGCGCTGGGGCACCGGACGCGTATTTACGTTTATAGGCGCGTAAACGTGGGGGTGGGGGAGTTAAACATTTTGGGGGGGTTTTTTCCCCTTTTTTTATATGTGGCTTTTATTTTATTTTATTTTTTTATGTGTTACTTTTCTTTTTTTTTATTTATATTTTTTTTTTGCACTTATTGTTATTGCTATTATATAGGGGGATAACAACCCCCTATATAATAGCAAAGGCACACTGACAGGTCCTCTTTATGGAGATATTAGGCGATCGGCGGGCTATGGACCCGCCGATCGCCTATATGTGAAACACCCGGTAACGGGTGTGTGCATTTAGCGGGTCTTTTCTGCCCGTGCGTGCCCGCTAGGGGGCGCGCGCGAGCAGAAAAAAATTGCCGTCTGGAGACGGCAACCCGCAGATGCTGCAGTGCCGTCCGTCTGTTTTTTTTACTACGGGCGGACAGCAAGAGGTTAAAGTCCTAATTCTTGTACTAAGCCAAGAGGTAAATGTGCCTCATACAAATATCTTTACCTCTGTCCCAGAGGTGTGTCATCTGCCCCAGAGCTATTTGTAGAAAGGTGAGGAGCTCCTATACGTGTCTTTGTCCTGGGGTGCGTCCTCTACCTTTTGTAGAAATGGGGACCGTGCCAAAGTGATCCCTGAAAAGGCCCGGCCCCCTCATTGTCTACACCATGGCCACTCCCCAGTCTGCTCCCATAGGCAGGAAAGTGGCAGCTGCCTCATCAGTTTAAAAGTGGCCTTGGTGGTGCTGATTCAACTTCCGATTCAAAGCCCTCCAACATTCGGATCTGCCGGGCAACAAAGAGAACCTGCCTCATCTATTTGTAGGTTAAAAAAAGACCTCAGTCATGTATGACTGTGAGTGACTCATTGGGACGTATATTTACTATACATAGGGAATTAAACAGGAGGAGGTATAGCTGGAGGCTTCCATTCCTCCTATATAATGGAATGCAGAAGGCAGCTGAAGACATCTTGTGTTGGTTTACAAATAAACATTCTTATTACATCAGAACAGCAAACCAAACTTTCAGGATTTTATATGGGACTGCAGTTGTAGAGACGGGTCCTTTCCCATCCATTAGGGAACATAGCCATGAACTGCTGGGTTATACTGCTGCCTACGGGTGGATTGGATACTGACCAAAGTAGTCCAGCCCAGGATGGCTCCTACTCCCAGCATGTCTCAGTTTTTGATGGTGTCCTATTTTTCTTCATTTAGCCCTCATTCACACGGTTAATGGCCGGCCCGTACATATCCATGCTGCGTGCACAGCCGTATCGGGCAGCTCCCGGGACGGACAGGTGCTGCGTGTGATTAGTCCTTCTCTAAGGGAGTATGCCGCCCTGCGCTCACCGGACCTGTATGGGTGCGGGTATCCCTGCTCGGACGCACAGGATCCATCCTGTCTGCGTGCGAGTACGGACACCCGCGCGCACGTTCAGGTCCGGTGAGCGCAGGGCGGCATACTCCCATAGAGGACAGGCTGCTGCATACAAATCACACGCAGCACCTGTCCTTCCTGGGAGCTGCCTGATACGGCCGTGCACGCAGCATGGATCTGTACGGGCCGGCCGTGTGAATGAGGGCTTAAGATTGCTTGCGCTTTCCAGGTCCAGAGCTGCTGGCAATTTCTCAGTTATTGCCTTGTCTTTGAAGACTCGCTCTATTGAGTAGGCCGATCAGGATAGTTTTCTTTCATGACGCAAGTCTTAACAAGTTGTACAAAGTAGTAGAAAACGATTGGTGTAGACTGATTTGGGGAATAGACAGAGGGTGTAAGGGGACAGAGATAAATGTTGTCTGTATGTGGATACGTTTGTAACCCTTGGCTTGGTATAAAATGCTATGTAGGAGACTTGGAAAAAAGCCTCTTGGCCCAGCGCCCCGTGAGTGTGGGCGAGGAGGGACGTCTTAGAACGCCCACCCGCATCTACAAGGCTCCCGTCCAGCCGTTTAGGTGCGGCCAATGGACGGGAGGTGGTTAGAGCCCAACAGCTGGCACGATGGCCTTACCAGGGTTAAAGCAGATGAACATTCTTTTTCCTCAAAGGGAACCTGTCATGCAGGCTTTCTCCTGTGTCCTGCAAATCTGCTTGTTTAAATGTCACCCCATCTCCTCAATCAGCCTCAGGCTTTGTATTGTGACTGGTCTGGAGGTGAGGGGGCGGCTACATGACCTGGGAGTTAGGAGGGTGGCTGCACAACCTCGGCACTGACGTCTATAAGACCTGCAGCGCTTGCATTCGAGTGCCCCGGAAGTACAATGGGAGCCCTACTAATCCCAACATATAAACTAACAGGATGTAGGAGAGAGCCTGCAGGATGAGGTTGCCTGGAGTAAAGGGAAGGTTAACCCCGGTCAGGTTATTGGCGGGAGTTGGTCTTTTAATGAGTTATCGAACGCCCTGTTTGCTTGCTGAAAACTACTCTTCAGAATCTTTTATCATGTATTACAGCGAACAGTAGACTTATTATCATACAAGAGCACCTTCTTGTTTTTCATGGGTATGGAAAGGGTGCAACACTGGCAAACTAGAGTCTCAATGTATGGAATCATCAGAAAGTATTGGCTAGTGTCCCTGAAATCAGAACTATACACATCTTGGCCTAAATCTGTCTTGAGAGAAATATAGGGTTATTACTGACTCCTGCTGAAGACTAGTCTGTCTATACATTGCTTTGGATCAATGGCATGAAACAAGCAAGCAGCAAGGGAAGTGAGAACCCTAGTGTGCTGCTATAGTATGTTCTAAATCCCATGGCCCTTTTCTGGACTCTGGTGCCAATTATATCACCAAAGCCGAGGCATTGGACACATGGTCTATGCTGTAGAGCCTTGGTTCTCAAGTGCTGTGTCGTTCTCAACACATGACCCATATTCAGTGGGTCGCCGCATGCCTCACACTTTTCTAGGTGAGAGGCTTCGCGGCCGCCTCCTAGCGCAGCACTGTCAGTTCTTGCACCAAGCAGCCATTCGTATGCTGCTCGGCGCCGAGTGTCAGCTTAAGGTGGGGTGGGCTGGAGGCATGGTCGCGACGGAGTTCCATCCATACATGAATTGCTTACAGCTTCCTTGCATGTCCTGTAGAGGTGCCTGGACCACGATGACATCACGTTCTGGCTCCCTTCAGCTCTACAGGGCACGCTAGGGGGTTGTACAAGCAATGCACACATGAATGCAGCTCAGTCACAGCACAGCAGCCCACACCGGACCCCAGGCTGGAGGATCCACTCCAGTACTCGTAAGGTAGGGAGGCTGTGTGTGCGATTCTGTCTGTGGTTGTGTGTGGGTGTCTGTCAGTGTTTTTGAGGGCCCTTTCACATTAGTACAGTGCATTAATTGAACAGTCCTGTGTGATTAACGCACTGTACCATGCAATCGCACCTACTATGCACTCAGGTGTGGGAGGTGTTGTGTTGCCATTCTATTGCAGTGTGACTTGGGTCATGACTTAGTGACATTAAACCCTCAGATTTTTTAACATAAACCAATACTGTAATGTGTGCCTTACTGTAATCCATGGTTGTTTCCCTTCTCTTTGCTGCTCTTTTAAATCCTCCATGTCTTCTCATGCTTGGGGAGGACTTCCCTTTGCAGCCGAGTGCCTCTTCCTGTAGTGTTGGCTCAGGTTTTGAACCTATACACAGACACCATGTATCCATTCCAGAGACAAGGCAGTCTGCTGCAAAACAGAAGTTCTGCCCAGCATGAGAAGAGATACAGATTTAAAAGGAGGAGCAGTATAGAGAAGGGAAACAACCATGGATTACAGTAAGGCACACATTACAGTATTGGTTTATGTTAAAAAAATCTGAGGTTTTAATGTCAGTTTAATGACCAAGGACAAATGTGGGTCCTGAGGTTACACAGTTTGAGAACCACTGCTGTAGGGGAAGGTTGGTTGACTGCTACTTCTCAGAGGGCACCATGTGACCGGTTGTTCAAGAGTTCTGGGGACTTTGATTATCTACAGGAACTTGGGGAAGATGGTTTTTGTCATGGTTTAGAAGGGTATACATTTACCTTAAATGCACAGGGCACCGTATATTGCTCATGTTCCCTGGTGCTCAGCCATCCATGTGCTGTATATTGGGGAACCTCTTACCAATGGTTGGTTTGGTCCCATAAGATGGAGGCGCTTGTGATGCCAATAGTTTTCATATGGTGACATAGTTGATGCGGTCCCATATGATGGTGGATGGTGTGATGGGAATAGTCTGTATATAGTTGAATAGTTGGTGTGGTCCCATATGATGGTGGATGATGTGATGGGAAACGGTGTGGTCCCATATAATGGTGGATGGTGTGATGGGAATAGTTGGTGTGGTTCCATATGATGGCGGATGGTGTGATGGGAATAGTTGGTGTGGTTCCATATAATGGGGATGTTGTAATAAGAATAGTTGATATAAAGTGGCATAGTTGTTGTCCCATATAGTAGTGGATGTGTGCGGTGATGGGCATAGTCTGCATGTAGTGGAATAGTTGGTGTGGTCCCATAAGATGGAGGCGGTTGTGATGCCAATAGTTTTTATATTGTGACTTAGTTGGTGTGGTCCCATATGATGGCCGGATGGTGTGATAGGAATAGTCTGTAAATAGTGTGGCCCCATATGACGGTGGCTGTGTACAGTGATGGGAATAGCCGTTGTGGTCCCATATGATGGCCGGTGATGTGATGGGAATAGTCGGGGCGGTCCCGTATGATATGGGGGGAATAGTTGTTGTATTTTCAAATGGAGGTGTATAGTGTGGTAGGAATAGGTGGTGTGGTTCCATATAATGGTGTTGTAGGAATAGTTAGTGTGGTTCCATATGATGGTGTGATTGGGATAGTTGGTTTGGTTCCATATGATGGCGGGTGACGTGATGGGAATAGTTGGCGTGGTTCCATATAATGGCGGGTGACGTGGTAGGAATAGTTGGTGTGGTTCCATATGATGGCGGGTGACGTGATGGGAATAGTTGGCGTGGTTCCATATAATGGCGGATGACGTGGTAGGAATAGTTGGTGTGGTTCCATATGGTGGCGGATTATGTGATATGAATAGTTGGTGTTGTTCCATATGATGGCGGATGACGTGATAGGGATTGTTGGCGTGGTTCCATATGATGGAGGATGATGTGATATGAATAGTTGGTGTGGTTCCATATGATGGCGGATGATGTGATATGAATAATTGATATAAAGTGGCATAGTTGTCCCATATAGTAGTGGATGTGTACAGTGATGGGCATAGTCTGCATGTAGTGGAATAGTTGGTGTCCCATATGATGGCGGGTGATGTGATGAGAATATTTGGTGTGGTCCCATGATATCTTCATGTGAGATTTGGGCTGTTTGCCATTTCCAGAGACCTTGTCGGCAGGAGGTTCCCACATGAATAAGCATACATTGTCTGAAGTGCAAGGTCCACTTCTATCCCAGTCGTATCCATAAAGGCAGCCTTGAGATGTTGACTTTTTTTTTTTTTCAGAAACCTTTCTTTTTAACTGGAGATCTATCCTACGAGATGCTTGTTGGCTCGGCCCCCTCAGACGTATGGACATCCTTAATTTTAATAATTGTCTTTTCTCCCTGTCCTGACAGAGCTTGAAGCAGCGGCTGGGAAAGAGTAACATCCAGGCCCGGTTAGGGAGACCGGCGGGAGGCCTGCAGCGAGGAGCTGGCGGCATGAGAGGAGGTGGTATGGGACTTCGTGGCTCCCAGCGTGGCATGATGCGGGCCGGCCGGGGAGGCAGAGGAATGCCAAGGGGAGCAATGAGCATGAGAGGTTGGTCAGCTGTGGCCAATTTAAATTATAAATACAATTTGGGAACCTCTCTTTACGATGACTGACCGCTAACCCGTTCTGTGCAGGGCAAAACCTCCGAGGCCGCGGTGGCGTCCCAAGGATTGGAATGAGGAGAGGTGGCCTCCGAGGACGTGGAATTGTTGGAAGAGGGGGACTAAGAGGGGGACCCATGAACCGTGGTGGTGTAGGTGGAAGAGGTTGGTATTTGCATTCCATTGTCCCACCAGTAGGGGGTAGCATGGAACACAAGTCCTTTTTTTCTATGTATGCACCTCCAGTCTACAGACCATCCTGGAGAACCCAAATTCTGCTAAATTTAGACTTGGGCTAAGAAGTAGGAGAATTGGGTCTATGCCGGGCTATTCGTGAACCTGCACATCACTCTGATGGAGCCACTAGCAAAAGCTAGGGGGCATGGCAAGTCTTTTCTTCCCCGGATCAAAGACCTGAGGTGCTCTGCCAGCTTAGTGGGGCTTCATGAAGAATTTTAAGCAGGACCTGTTGGGATTGAAAGATGGAACTGGTCGCCCTTCTCTTTGCTACCTAAAATCTGTATTTACCAACACATTTCCCTAATGGCAAAATCATTCACATTTCTAAACGGGTCCTGCTTCAATGCCAGCCTCAGGTGGGGGTGTAAGGAAGGTGCCCAAAAATACCTTGTAGAGCTCTCAGGACCCGCTGAAACACAAATTGTTCTGCTGGGCGAATATTGTCTTTAGCTGCCAGTCTGGCCCTGTCCAACTCTTCTGCCTCACCACTGGTCAGCCATAACGATGGATTAGGAAGTTGTGGGGTCAGCTTCATCAAGTGGCTTTGCTGGTTGCATTTTGAGGGTTCTTAAGCTTGGAACCTCTATTTGGCGACACGTCCTTCCTAGGGTTCAGGAGCTCTGAGGTGAACGCAGGTTTTTTTGCGGTGGGCCAAGTTTGTGTTCACTATTGTATCATAGTCCTTATGGCTGAGCTGAGGCATCCTGAGAAGGTGAAGTGACCAAGTGGCCTTGGGCATATTCAACTTGTGAATTCTTTCACTTGTGTGACCCTTAATCATAGGAACCCCATAAATGATGCCCAACCTGTTGGTTGTGTACCTAGGTTAGACCTCATTTACGTGGGTTCCTAGGTAAACAACCCACAGGTTGGGCATCTTTTATGGTTTTGGAACTATTGTGTGCCTAGAGAACCATAAATGATGCCCAACTTGCGGGCCGTGTACCTAGACCCCATAAATGATGCCCAACTTGCGGGCCGTGTACCTAGACCCCATAAATGATGCCCAGCTTGTGGGTTGTGTACCTAGACCCCATAAATGATGCCCAACCTGTGGGCTGTGTACCTAGACCCCATAAATGATGCCCAACCTGTGGGCTGTGTACCTAGACCCCATAAATGATGCCCAACCTGTGGGACACATTTCTAAACGGGTCCTGCTTCAATGCCAGCCTCAGGTGGGGGTGTAAGGAAGGTGCCCAAAAATACCTTGTAGAGCTCTCAGGACCCGCTGAAACACAAATTGTTCTGCTGGGCGAATATTGTCTTTAGCTGCCAGTCTGGCCCTGTCCAACTCTTCTGCCTCACCACTGGTCAGCCATAACGATGGATTAGGAAGTTGTGGGGTCAGCTTCATCAAGTGGCTTTGCTGGTTGCATTTTGAGGGTTCTTAAGCTTGGAACCTCTATTTGGCGACACGTCCTTCCTAGGGTTCAGGAGCTCTGAGGTGAACGCAGGTTTTTTTGCGGTGGGCCAAGTTTGTGTTCACTATTGTATCATAGTCCTTATGGCTGAGCTGAGGCATCCTGAGAAGGTGAAGTGACCAAGTGGCCTTGGGCATATTCAACTTGTGAATTCTTTCACTTGTGTGACCCTTAATCATAGGAACCCCATAAATGATGCCCAACCTGTTGGTTGTGTACCTAGGTTAGACCTCATTTACGTGGGTTCCTAGGTAAACAACCCACAGGTTGGGCATCTTTTATGGTTTTGGAACTATTGTGTGCCTAGAGAACCATAAATGATGCCCAACTTGCGGGCCGTGTACCTAGACCCCATAAATGATGCCCAACTTGCGGGCCGTGTACCTAGACCCCATAAATGATGCCCAGCTTGTGGGTTGTGTACCTAGACCCCATAAATGATGCCCAACCTGTGGGCTGTGTACCTAGACCCCATAAATGATGCCCAACCTGTGGGCTGTGTACCTAGACCCCATAAATGATGCCCAACCTGTGGGTTGTGTACCTAGGTTAGATCTCATTTACGGAGTTCCTAGGTAAACAACCCACAGCTTGGGCATCTTTTATGGATTGCGAACTATTGTACCTAGAGACCCCATGAATGATGCCCGTCCTGTGGGCTGTGTACCTAGAGACCCCATAAATGATGCTCAACTTGTGGGCTGCATACCTAGGTTAGACTTCTTTTACGGGATTCCTAGATAAACAATCCACAGGTTGGGCATCTTTTATTGGTTCCTTACTATTGTGTGCCTGGAGACCCCATAAATGATGCCTATCCTGTGGGCTGTGTACCTAGAGACCCTGTAAATGATGCTCAACGTGTGGGCTCTTTACCTAGAGACCCTGTAATGATGCCTATCCTGTGTGTTGTGTACCCCCATTTCCCTAATCAATCACTTCCTCCATTTTGTCCTCAGGCCGTGGGGGTGTAATCGCTCGGGGCAGAGGTGGCTTCACCCGAGGACGAGGCCGTGGTAGAGGAAGAGGAGCCACACGCCCCGTGCTGACCCGAGAGCAGCTGGACAACCAGTTGGACGCTTACATGTCCAAGACGAAGGGCCACCTGGACGCTGAGCTAGACGCGTACATGGCTCAAGCAGACCCTGAAGCCAATGACTGACCGACAAGTTTTTATTTAAAGAACTGAGTTCTACCAGCCTCTTCCGGAGACAAAATGGCAGCCGACCGGCTCATCACCTCGTTTTAGAGTTCCTTTTACTTTTTGATACTTAGAACTGGTTATTTACTTTCTTTCAAGTATTTTATTAATGACAATGTACGGTGACTCCTTTGCCCGCGGACAGGGATCTTTTATCACTGCCCTGCTTCCTGCAGATTCCGAGTACGGCCCATGTGTCAGTCAACAATAAACCTTCGGGGCCCATTCACACTGGTGTGCTGTGTTGGAGTGTTGACATGCGTTGCGTTAAGGTGGCACATGCATTAACTCGCCACAACCCAGGTTTTGATGGATCTGCAGCGTCTGTCACCCTGATGCACCCCAGCATTGTAGTGCACTAAGGTACACATGCGTTGTACGCTGGTTAGATGCAGCACGTTGGTGTGAATTGGCCCTCAGCCATTTTCAGTACGGGACCGCTGTGGACAATCGGCATCTCTCGTCTTTGGCAGTATGTACTATATTGTCAGGTTTTTGTAGCCTGTTTATTACTGTTGAACAATCATTAAACACTTTACAGTCTGAATTGGTACGGCTGCCTTTCTGGAAATCTGTGCACCATCTTGAAATCTTACCGGAAGTCTTCCGGTGGTGGGACAGGAGCGGTGACATCGCCACTTTGAATGTTTGTGCTCCAAGAGCTTTTAATTCCACCTAACAATGTGTGCCCCTTCCAAGTGTGGTGTGGGGGACAGTAGTGTGGGACAGCAGTATCTGGGAGGCAGTGGGGGACAGCAATGTCAGATGAGTAAGTAGGGGACAGCAGTGTTTGATGTGGGGGACAGCAGAGTCCCATGGAGGGGGGGTGGTTTGAGGAGTGGCGGACAGCAGTGCTGGATTAGAGGGGGGTGAAGAGTGGAGGACGGCAGTGTTGGAGGAGGTAATGCAGTGCAGGATTGGGGGTTATAGTGGGGAGTGGAGGACAGCAGAGCTGGATTTGGGGGTTTAGTGAGGAGTGGAGGACAGCAATGTTGGATGAAAGGGAGATTGAGGTGTGGAAGACAGCAGTGGGAGGGTGATGAGTGGTGGACAGCAGTGTTGGTTTGGGGGTGAGGAGTGGAGGACCGCAGTGTTGGATGAAGGGTGGGTGGTGAGGGAGGGAGATGAGTGGATGACAGCAGTGTCCAATCGTGGGGGTTGTGGGGGACAGCAGTGATGGATGGAGGGGGTAATGAAGCGTGGAGGACGGCAGTGTTTGGTGGAAGGGGGTTGAGGAGTGGAGGACAGCAGTGTTGGGT
>NW_017309624.1:0-5050 GCF_000935625.1 Nanorana parkeri
ACAGGAGAGGAGTGTGGAGGGTATGACAGGGGGCAGTATGTCCATTAAAGGAGTATGAAAGCAGTGACAGCGGGCGGCCAGTTAGGAGAGGAGTGCAGAACGGTACAATAATTGCTTTCCTTTCCTACAATATAACTCTCTAGATCTTTTCAGAAGTTCCCTGTTGGCTCACGCCGGTTGCTTTCTGCGCCTCTTCTATACACGTCAGGAGATCGGCAGGCGTTGTTTGCCCCGCTGCTCCCCGCTCTGCCCCTCGGTCCCCTCTCGGCATTATGTAGGCAGATCCCGGCTCTATATAAAAGGTTAATAGACGCCAAGTAACAATTTTAAGATATAGATTTGCCCATTATTTGCGGTGCGGCCGGACAGCAGGACAATGAGCGGGGTGGAAGTGATTAATTGACCGCAGTCCCTCCCATCGTGTTGGGGCCACTCCATTCAGGACATTCCGGCATAGGGGCCGATCTCGCTACATTAATATGCATTGTGGCTTCCGAAAAAAAACGAGCGTTCCATAAAGCAGGGGACGGGGGCTCGTAATTTAACAGCTGCTGCCAAGACTGACAGCCTTTGTGAGACCAGCTGGCCGTGTCCAGTGCACTAGGGTGTAATCTTAACATTAATCAGCTTTATTATTTCCACTAATACCAATTTGTTAGCAGACGGGGGGATCAGACGCACCAGCTGTCATCCACCGCAGCCCGATAATTACCAGATTTTATGTTATTGTTTAAGATCAAAATTATAATTCAATTAAGGTGTTTGCTCCGCTCGCTGGCCGGCAGTCAAGGCGCTAAACGTCAGGGTTCCCCGGCCGGCTCTGGATGGCGATTATCCCTCTGAGCCCTACAGGTGGAGGAAAGGCCGGTCAGCGCCGGCGTGAATTAATTCCTCACGGTGATACGCTTATAATGAGGTCGCGGTGGGCGGTATCTGGTGTGCCGGGAAGGCGATGACGACGCTGCTTCACGAGTTGGAAACGACTTAATAGGTGAACTCCATCCAAAACTTTATCTTTTTTGGCTGCGGTTTGCCTTTAAACCCAAAGTTTCAACAGGTTCTACCTACCGGAAATATTCCCAATCCCGCTCTTCCCGCCATTCGGAGGACCCGCGGCACCGCCAAGTGTTTCACTTCGCCTGGAAGCTGCATAAGCACCTCCCCCTTTCAGCTCTCGGTACCTGAAATACAGTATATTGCCAAAAGTATTGGGCCCCTCCCCCTCCAAATCATTGGATTCGGGTGTTCCGTGACATTTCCCGGCTACAAAATATTCCGCGGTCGCCTGTTACTGGGATTATAACAAAGTGGAAGCAACTGGGAACAACAGCAACTCAGCCAGTAAGTGGTAGGCCCCGGTCACATGACAGAGCGGGGTCAGCGCATGCTGAAGCGCACAGTGCGCAGAAGTCGCCAGCTGTCTGCAGAGTCAATAGCTACAGACCTCCAAACTCCATGTGGCCTTCAGATTGGCACAACAACAGTGCGTAGAGAGCTTCATGGAATGGGTTTCCATGGCCGAGCAGCTGCATCCAAGCCGCACATCACCAAGTGCAATGCAAAGCGTGGGATGCCGTGGTGTAAAGGAGTTCTCTGGAGAAGTGTTCTCTGGAGTGACCAATCACGCTTCTCTGTCTGGCAATCCGATGGGCGTGTCTGGGTTTGGAGGTTGCCGGGAGAACGGTACTTGCCTGGCTGCATTGTGCCAAGTGTAACGTTTGGTGGAGGGGGGATTATTGGGGGGGGGTTCAGGGGTTGGGCTCCACCCCTTAGTTCCAGTGAAGGGAACTCTTAAGGCATCAGCATACCAAGACATTTTGGACAATGTCATGCTCCCAACTTTGTGGGAACAGTTTGGGGATGGCCCCTTCCTGTTCCAACATGACTGCGCACCAGTGCACAAAGCAAGGTCCATAAAGACATGGATGGGGGAGTTTGGGGTGGAGGAACTTGACTGGCCTCACAGAGTCCTGACCTCAACCCCATAGAACACCTTTGGGATGAATTAGAGCGGAGACTGCAAGCCCCTCCCCCAACATCAGTACCTGACCTCACAAATGGTCCAACATTCCCATAGACACACTCCTAAACCTTGTGGACGCCTTCCCAGAAGAGCAGCAAAGGGCGGAGCCAACTCAATACTGAACCCTACGGACTAAGACTGGGATGCCATTAAAGTTCATGTGCGTTACTTTTGGCAATATAGTGTATGTTATATCGCCAGCAACAGAAGCTGATTTGTTCACAACACTGAATACTCTCTTAGGAAGATAAAGGCAGATTTCAGGCAGTTAATCAGAATTTACAGAAAGTACAGTTAGGCCTCATTCACTGCCGCGCATATACGTGCGTATTGTACCATATGCAAATAAATGGCTCCATACACATAGCCGCGAATTGAGCCGTATATATTTGCGTAGCGTAAAAATGCGCAAAAACAGAATGCATTCGAGATGCGTCCGGGCAACGTATTTCTGCGTATTTTACGCACATACGCATGTTTGCGTATACGAGCGCATGTGCGTACAGTTCATTAAAATTTCTATTAGGAATGATGCATTCTGGGAATGCAAATAGTGCGCGCATGTACGCACATATATACACAATATACAATTTTGCTCTTGCGTTGTGTGTGAATGAGGCCTAAAAGTTAAACTCTTACCTGATTGAGAATTATTTTACTCCCCCCAAAATACTGTCATATTCATTACATCTGACCTCCGTCCTTCCCTTCAGTCTTCTATCTGACCTCCGGCCTTCCCTTCAGTCTTCTATCTGACCTCCGTCCTTCCCTTCAGTCTTCTATCTGACCTCCGTCCTTTCCTTCAGTCTTCTATCTGACCTCCGTCCTCCCCTTCAGTCTTCTATCTGACCTCCGTCCTTCCCTTCGGTATTCTATCTGACCTCCGTCCTTCCCTTCAGGTCTTATATCTGACCTCCGTCCTCCCCTTCAGTCTTCTATCTGACCTCCGTCCTCCCCTTCAGTCTTCTCTCTGACCTCCGTCCTCCCCTTCAGTCTTCTCTCTGACCTCCGTCCTCCCCTTCAGTCTTCTCTCTGACCTCCGTCCTCCCCTTCAGTCTTCTCTCTGACCTCCGTCCTCCCCTTCAGTCTTCTCTCTGACCTCCGTCCTCCCCTTCAGTCTTCTCTCTGACCTCCGTCCTCCCCTTCAGTCTTCTCTCTGACCTCCGTCCTCCCCTTCAGTCTTCTCTCTGACCTCCGTCCTCCCCTTCAGTCTTCTCTCTGACCTCCGTCCTCCCCTTCAGTCTTCTATCTGACCTCTGTCCTCCCCTCCAGTCTTGTACAGTTGTAGCGGCTCCTCTCCTCTTCCTCTGATGTCACTGAACACCGGGACCTCCTCACAATGTGCATTAGAAGCTACAGCAAGTCAGATAGAGCTCCGCCTCCTTTCCTGGCTGGAGGAAGTCCAGGATCATGTAACCCTTTTCTCCCCAGCCTGGCTGTCCCTGGGCCCCGCCCCTTTCATTCATTAGATTTCGGCTCTTTCACTTTTGGAGGCTCAGCATCACATGGGGGGGTGTTACCTACGTTGGTCTGCATAAAAATAAAGCTTCCATAGGAACGCCCAGTCCTCCAGACTGACATCCACCCATTAAGGCATTTTGAAATTTGCATAACTCCTCCCACTGCATGGGCTGAGGGTTCTTGAGAGCGGTACTGAGGCAAGGTGCTGTGATGTTTTCAGGAAGCTTTGTACAGCCCGCTGCTGGCCCCTCCCACCAGCCATGATCTGCCTGCATTGCTTAGATAAGCACAGAGACCCAGAGATGACACCACTGTGTCTAAAATAAGGAAGATTCCTAATGGTGACAACAGTGGACCATGTCTGTGTTTTGTGTGTCCACTTGTAGTCTCCATTGGCAGCCCGTGTAATAAGGGGACAGCACAGGAGCTCAAGTGGAAGATTGGGATAGAAGCTTGTCACCCTGGCAATCCTGCCATGAAGCTTCTTTTTCAGGCACTTCCTGTTATATGGTGCTCTGTCCCTGTCCAATTGCTCTGCTGTGTTGTCAACCTGTCACGTGGAGACTTAGGACCCGTTCACACCAGATGCAGTGCGTTCCGGTCCGATTCCAGCCAGAACGCGCTGTAGATTTTGTTTTTATAAATATAAATGAAGGGATGCACAGATACCAGTTTTGCGAGTACGAGTACTGATACATTTTTGTTTATTGTCATGTGACAGTTTTTATAAAACAATGCAGACTAATGATTTCAGGACAGTGGTGGAGCGCCAGAGCCCGGTCCCCGCTGCAACCGCTGCGACCCTGGGAGTTCTCCTGAAAATGCCGAGTACCGGCACCGGTATCTGAAAAGTATGGGCGCATCCCTACATTAAACTGTAAAACACATCTGATTGGTCCAGAAAAGTCACATGTCCCATTCAGTTTCGTTTTTGAACGAAATTCGGACGGGATCCGTAATTCGGAAACGGAATTTCGGATTCGGACACATTCGGATGCATTGGGATTCGGAAAATTCGTCTGAATTTTGATTCGGTACAAAACGAATCGCACATGCCTAATAATATGTGATCTATATGATGCTGCCGTCTTCTGTGATGACATAGACGGAGCCTTGATGGCCATCCCGGCATCGTGGTCACTTGGCGAGGGCCGGCTCCGCCTCTCCTGGCAGGGCTCTTACTATCCACTCAGTTATAATTACTGCTCCAGAATTAGGCTAAGAGGATATTAGCGGATGAAATTCGTGCCGGATAAGCTGATACGTACCTCTGCCAACAGCTCCTCGCGGCTCCTGACACTTTCCTGAGCGTGACTTGTGGCTCATCTGCGGCTGCTGTCATCTTGTATTGCACCGGCGAGGAGGAATCACCGAGACCCGGAGAAGACAACATGACTTCTTGCTTCGACTATGTGCACGCCATGTGAGAATAAGGTTACATAGTTACATACCGTGTTTCCCCCGAAAATAAGACACTGGCTCAAAAAACTCTCTAGGTCTTTTTTTCTTTTTTTTTAATGTACAACAATCCAAAGTTAAAGGAGAACTATGGGGGGGGGGGGGGGG